>NW_027113421.1:28760-43893 GCF_000696795.3 Halyomorpha halys
TCATATATTTATTTTAAATTGTTGTATTGAATACAGTATAGAAATTAAGTCTGCATACAATGCGAGTATTACGCCTTAATCCTTCACATTTCTAAGGACCAAGTCCTCATATATAGTTCTCGGGACCAAATCCTCATATAGGTTCTAGGGGCCAAGTCCCCACCATAATACATATCATAATTTTTAAGGCAATGCCAGAGATTAATTTCTCATAGGCATTGATTGTCAGGGACCAAGTCCTCTCAGTAATACCTAGTCTCAATGTAAGGTAATGTCAGGAATCAAGTCCTCATAGGCATTGTCAGGGACCAAGTCCTCTCAGTAATACCTAGTCTCAATGTAAGGTAATGTCAGGAATCAAGTCCTCATAGGCATTGTCAGGGACCAAGTCCCCAGGACAGTATATCACTTTATTTTTATCAAACTATAAAGCCCTGAAATTTTGCAATCACCAGGAAAGCAGAACCTCACCTTTTTATTTAATACTGGTTTTGTCAATTTTTAATTAAATTGAGCTTACCAATACTGCCAGGGTAAGCTCAATTTTGAACCCCCCACTGCTACCACATTTTGATCCGGCCAGGAGGACCCTCTCCTCAAGGGCTTGTTACAGAGTGGGGGTTTGAAGGTCACAAGGGTGACTTGTGCCATTGAGAAAGTTGGCTGCTCTCTTCGATTTAGGATTCCATCATTCAGCTCAAAAATATTGAATGTTAAGGCTGTCGTGGTTCCTACAATTTTCATTGTCCATTGTCTCTCTCCCCAAATTCAGTCACTGTTCATCACAGGTGAGCCTAGAAACATGGAGCAACAGACATCATGGAGGATCTTAGTTGATAACAATATCCAACAAAAAATAATTGGTCCTTTGCAACAGATTCCAGGATCCTCTTTGCAGCTATTGACAAATCTTGGCCAAGTAATTCTGTAATTAGGGAAATACTAAACATATGGTGGAAAATATATAGAGCAGTATATGGTGCATAAGATATAGAGTAACAACTGTAGTCTTGGTCTGGGTTCCAGCCCACTGCAGATTATTGAGCAATGAAAAAGCAGACCAGGTGTCATTTGGCTAGAAAAAAGAAGCAACAGGAATAACTGCAATGGAAGATGTCATACTAGAAGAATGGGTGCTCCAGTCAAAGAGAATTTTGTAGAAAACTGGGAAAGGGGCTGTAGCATTGTATGACTATTGTAATTGATAATGGAGTGTGAAGAATGGGCCACAACCAGAAGAAAATCCATACAAAGCTTACTTTGGACTGGACATTCAATTTACTTGTTGGTATGTTCTAAAAAGGTCTTGAAGCCCCTACATGCCAGAAACACTATCATGCAGCTCAATCACATTTTGATAAGCGTATCGATTGAATTTGGAAATAATGATGACCTTAAAATAAATATTGGAAGACAACCAACAGAAAGTTATTACTTTAAAAAAAACTATTATAACAGCATACAAAGACAATGTCTTAACACCAATGGCTCTCTGGCATAGAGGCAAAAAAAATTCTTTTTTACCAATAAAAAAATTATTGCAAGAGCAAAATCAATTATCTATGCTTTCTAGTCAAAAATACTTAATAAAATAAAATTAATTATCTTTAAACATTATAATTTATCTCTAGCAAATTGCTTAGTATCTGACTGTGAACCCAAGAAACTATTATCTGATGAAGTTGGTTTGTGCACTTGCATTGGCAGTGATTAAAAAAATTATTATAAGGAGATGGTCAGGGCTGAGGTCAAGAAGAAAAAAGTAGTCTTTATCAGGGCTGTTGTGATGGAGACCTTGTTACGATTGCCATGGTAAGATAAAAACACTGGTGATATCTGAGTAGACAAAACGGATTATGGGGAAAAACAAAAACACGAGCGATATGTTTAGACGAATAGGCTTTGGTCTTGTGAAGGGGAATCTTCAGCACGTCCTGGATAAGAGAGTTGTGGCATTACATCGTTAGAGATTATATCTCTATAATTCTAGTGATACGGTGACCGGAAAGGAAATATCGGACAACCTTGTGTTCTGCCAGGAGTACACCCAAAGACTACGTGGGGTTCAAACTAAATTTTATTTTAATATCACTTTTATATTCCTTTGTGCAGTAATGTAAATAATAGTTGATAAGGTTAATCATTTAAGTTAAAGTTAAGTCAACCTATAAGTTCTCATTGTTTTATTAATTGATATGAATTCTTTTCTTTTCTTTTTTATTCTGTGTACATATATTTTTTCTTATCATTAAACTTTTGTACATATAGTTCTTCTATTCATTCTTATGCATGTACACTGCTTTCAACTTGTTAATTTTACCTATGTTTTTTTTTTTTTTTGTTATGTTTACTTAATATTTCGATAATTCAACAGGTGGAAGGTAACACCTCTAGGTTTTCTGTTATCTACATGTAAAGGTATTCGCCAGTGGTTATAATTCGATTATTGTTTATATAAGGGTATATTTTGGGGTTATTGTTTCGGGGTTTTCATTATTTCCAAGGATAAAATAACGTGGCGCCTAAGGAGCAATTTATTCTTTATTATTTTGTCTTTTTTCCCTTTTGGTGATTATACTTAATTTTTTTTTTTATTATTTTCCTTTAACTCACCCCCTTCTCCGCTGAGCGTGGGCAAGTATAAACGATATATATATATAACTAAGGCTAGATCAAAATTTGTGGTTATAACCTTGATTATATGTCAAAACATTGGCAATTTAAAAATACATGAAAACTATTTATTAATTAGCACTGTTTGATATTGACCACAGCTCTGCCCATCTCCTTCTAATTTACATGGCCAATCATCTATATATATTAGATCTATACATAGTAGATCATAGTTTTGAAATTCTTGCTGTGCTTGTATTTTTTTTTTATTTATTACTTTTGTATTTTTTTTTTATGTACCCTACTTCGTCTTGTACATGTTCTAACAGTAGCAAAGTATTTCCCTGGGGCTTGCTGCCTATATCACTGCTGCCACTCACAAGCTCTTTATTTATTTATATTCTTGTATTATAATAGTTTAGAATCTTCTATATTATTGAAATAGTTAAAGAACTTTAACTGTTGTGTTGACAAGTGTAAATAATTTGCAAAACCTTATGAACTTCTTTTATTTTATTCATTGTGTCAAGGATCACTTTTTTTTTTTTGCAGACCCAATAGTTTGGGATGACCCAACCTGCTCTCAATCTTGAGTGGATGGTGGGGAAGAATTTCCTCAGCTTCGCACCCTTTTCGCTTGTCCGCCACCGTCCATTCCACTCCTCAATCAACTCTTCCCGCAGGAACTTCTTCCAAAGGTTCGGGGTCTCACCTCTTCACATCATACTTCGTTGCATCCTCCTTGAGGATGAGGTCCATGGGCATTGCTCCGGTCAGCACCTGCACTGCCTCATGCGACACCGTCCTATACGCCATCGTGACCCTCAGCAGAGCCAGTCGTTGCGTAGTAGCCAGTCTCTTCTTCTACTCCCCCGTGAGGGTTCGACTCCACGCAGGGGATGCGTACCTCAGGATACCCAACACCACTCCTTTGTATATAGTCATTGTAGTGGGGTACCTGAGGACCCAGAAAGCACCCCTTATACTGCTCAGCGAGTGACAGAGTCACCCTATCCCTCAGGTATGCCAGGTGAGGGGTGGCGTCGAAGCCTCTCCTCATCCTCACTCCGAGGTATGTCACCTCCTCACCCAGCCTCACCTTCTCTCCCTGCATGTCCAGAGTGATAGGGTGAGCCCTGTCTGTGGAGCCTTTTAGGAATATGGCCTGAGTCTTAGCTGCAGCCATACCTTCCTATTCCTCACACATCACTCTCCAACCAGACTGGCACATCACTCCGCTTCGTTCTTCAATCTGGCTCTGCTATTCCTGGCCACGATGACTGCCAGGTCGTTGATGTAGGCCGTGGCAAGGAACCGTCTATCTTGTAGTTCCCCCAACAACTCATCGAACACCAACTTCCACAGGGCCGGCCCGAGAACCGAACCCTGTGGGGAGCCTCTCTTGATCCTTCTCTCGTCCTCGGAATAGCTACCCCTGATCCTCACACTCCTCTTACTAAGGTAACTACTCACGAGGGAGTATAAGTTGCTGGGGGTGTCGAACTCTTGCAACCACTGGAGTACGTGCGGCCACCAAACACTATTGAAGGCGGAGGATATGTCGAACAGTATCATCAACACATATTTCTCCTCCCTCTCTTCTACATCCTCACACACTCTCAGCAGCGCATCGTTGTTCCCTTGCCACGGGTTGAGCCATATTGCCGTGGGTGACTCGCAGCACTGAGGACTGGTCTGAGGCTATGCACTATCATGTGCTCCAGGACCTTGCTGGTAACAGGGAGGAGGCATATAGGGCGATAGGCCTTCGGCGATTCCTTATCCTTGCCTCCCCCTTTGTAGAGCAGTCTCAAGTCTGCAATCCTCCACCTGCTTGGAAAGTACCCCTTATCCAAGCACTCATTGAAGATTTCCAATAGCTCCTCCTCGATATATGGGGCACTGTTCCTGAGGATTGCAGCATCCAAGGCGTCGAGTCCTGGAGCCCTCCCAATCCTCTGCCTGTCCACGCCAAGACGTAGGTCCCATAAGTCCCACGGTGGGCATAGGTCAGTAACTGGTGGGTATGACGTGGTGCGTCTCACCATACTCTCCTCTGTAGTGTCCTGGGACGGATCATCCCTGGGGTATGTATAATCGATATACATCTTCGCCGTCTCTTCCAGGGTGGTTGCCTGGGCTCCTCCAACTTTGATGGCAGCCATCATTTGTATTGGCTTAACCTTGCCCAGCGCCACCCTGTACGGGATGCCCCAGGGATCCTTCTCCGACTCCTCGACGATGAACTCGTCCCAGGACTTCTTCTGGTGACACACGCCGTTTCGGTATACCCTATACCTATGTTTGCTTTCCTCTCGGAGTGCAGCTCTCCTCTCTTCATCTCCGCACTCCTGGTACCTGCGCCTGGCCCTATAGTACTCTCTCTTCAGCTGTGTCAGGGCCGGCGTCCACCATGGGACTGGACGAGCTCTGGCCCAGCGACGCTGAAGGGTAATATTGGCCACTTGGGTGATGGCGCCCGTCAGGGTTGCCACTCTGTGGTCAATTCCTGACTCTTCCTCCATCGGCGCCACCTCCTCCCATTTTCTATCCACCAATATCCCCTCCAGTTCACTAGAGAAGGCTCTCCAGTTCGCCAATCGGGTCACAAAGCCCCTTTCCTCCTCCAGGGCTCCGCCTTCCTCCTCCACTACACTGAAGGCTATGACCCGATGGTCAGAGCTCGTGTCAGACCTTAGGACCCAGTCAGCTATTCGCTTCGCCATGGGAGCCGTGGCCAGTGTCACGTCTATCCAACTCTGGCCCCTCGCACCCACGAATGTGGGGCCAGAGGGCTCATTCATAACGACAAGCTGACACCTAGCCCCGCTCTCTTCCATCAGTCTTCCTCTGGCGTCTGTGCGAACCGAACCCCAGGTCGTGCTCCTCGAGTTGGTGTCGGAACAGACTATCGCATTACAGTACTTGAGTACGACAGCCTCCACAGCAGCGATACTATCGTTGATGTCTTCGTTGTTCCTTCTTGGGGGTATGTACGACGAAACAAGGGCGAAGGAGATCCTTCCCCACCTCACGTAACATGCCGTGATCTGCTGTGGTAAATTGCTTCAGTTCCATAACGTTGTGGGAGGGATTAACTATCACGATCGCCGCTCTAGGCCTCCTCTTACCACTGCCCAACACTGCTGTCACCTGTGCTTTACATAATTATAAATATCTGTGCATATTATAAATATGTAAGCTTTGTCCTCGCCCTTTTGCAGGCATTAGTTATTTCACCCTAAGATGGAAGTTCTCAGCAATCTCTGGCATGTCACTACTAGGGAATATAGTATGAGTTATTCTAACCATTTTACCAATTATTTCTCTGAAGTCCTCATACCTTATGAGTAGGTAGAGGAACTAGACTTGCTCTTGGATATATTATTGTATCTTGTTTAGCATAACTTGTAGCATCTGAGGAAGTGCAATCAGGCATATTATTAGGTTTTCTATTTTAAGGAGGTTGTCATCTGTGAAAGTTATCAAGTAGTATCTAAGTAAAATTAGGGTATAAAGATTAAAGGTTGGTTTTTTAGCTATGTTATATTCTTTGGAAGTAGATCATAATGTTTTCTATCATATGTTGTTGATTTTGTGTGACTCAATTATTTGTTATTTCTGGATCTAATCTTTGTTATTTCTATGTGACTTCTAAGTAATACCTTGCCTTTTTCAGTTCATTTTTAGTTTTCCTTAAAGAATGTTTATTAATAGTGTTATATTTAAAAAAAAAACCATTTGTGAATATTTGTATTTCAAATAATATTATCAATATTCATTTACAGCAGCCTTTTATACACCATTTTTCAAAGAAGTTTGGGAGAAAAAACCAGAAATCGAACGAGCCTTTCACTTAGAAGAACCAATGAGTAATAATATGGTTGATGATGAATTATTACCTCCTCTTCGCAATCATACATATCATATAAAACTTGCTTCTAAGGAAGGGTAGGTTATCTAAACAGTGCCATCCTTAACCTTTATACATCATTTATTTTAAGTTAATTCTTCATATTTTTAGGGCAACACCCGATTTATTTGATAAACATGAAATTGAAGATGGCTCTTTTTCTCCTACTTTTTCTCATGAGCAAATGACTCTTGGAAGTGCTAGTGAAGAATCAGATACCTATTCCCCTCTTGACAATCAGCATAAATTGAATTCTGTATCTCCTCATAAAATTCTTCAAGGTATAGTTTTTATTTCCATCCTTATCTATTTGTATAGGTTTATTCACTTACTATGTCATTTTTTATAGGGAAATTTAGAGTGCCCTTGCTTTTCTTTTATGGATCTTATGTATTCTTGTTTTTTAGCTAACTTACCAACAAATTTTTCAAATCTGGTCATGTAGTTAAATTTAAAAAAATATTCTCATTTAAAGGCATATATTTAGAACTGAGACCTAGTTTCACTTCCTTGTGTAAGGCCTATGATTCCCTTAAAGAACTTTTCTCCCGCTCAAGTGTTTCAGACCTCTTTCCAATTAAAGAAGATCTTTCCCTCTTTAAATCCATGGAGGAATATAATTATGGAAGTTTTACCATCCATAAACATTATACGAACACTGACTGAAAATGTATTATGGAAAAATGGTTCCTTGAAAAATAGGCCATTTAATATTGCTATGTAACATAGCAAAATTGTTTTATAAGCAAAGAGTTAAGATATTCAATTATTACTATTTCGAGGCTGGATAAAATATATTTAACTACAACGGATCAAGAAGGGTTTAGACCATACAAACTTAATGTTAAGATCTTTTATCATTTTAAGTTGTAGTATGACTTAAAATATCTGTGATTTTAAACTAAGTCTGATTGAATTATTATAAAAATTTTAATTATATTTTTTCAATTTTTTGAGACAGGTGATTATTTATTAAATAAATCAAAATTTGTATCCTTATATAGTCTCAACACTTTTTATTTCATCAACAGTCCAACGTTTCGGCCATCCTCGAGGACAATCTAAAGATTTAATAGCTTATATTATATATTCATTTGTAAAATTTATAACAACAACATTATCGCTAATAATGTAACATACCTTCAATATAAATTTTCACCTCACATTGAAATTTAAAATTTGTTTTGCAGGCTATTTTGCCCAAGTCATTAATTATAAATTAAAACCCTATGAAAAAGTCAATTATTAGAGAGTCATATTTATTATTAATAAGCTTACCTAAGCTTAAGTTTAGTTACCTATTTTTTTATTAAAAATCATAAATATCTAAAACTTTCAATTTTCAAATTATCCACAAAATCACTACCATATACACCAAAAACTATTTATAACCTCCCACTCACTCAGGTCAGCCTTGTTTTAAATTTAATTTAAATTGCATTTTTGTCTCAAAATGGTATTTATTCTAATTCTCAAAATTCATATTAAAATTAATTGTAAATAGTAACAAATTTCTCCAATATTTTTATAAATTTATTTTGCTTAAAATCTTTGCATAATGTTGGTTTAAATTCCTAGTATCTGTTTTAAAATTAACTGTGAAATTGATGTTCTCTGATATATAAATTGACTCAAGTATTTTTCTTTTGAACAAATTGTTTTCTTTATGTAAAATTATGGTGTTATCAAAATCAAAATTATGTTGATTTTTGACTGCATGCTGTACTAATGTTGTTTTATTTGGATCCTTTTCTTTATTTCTTTTATCATTTTTGTGTTGATATATTCTATCCCCCAACATTTGCTTAGTTTCAACTATTATGTTATATATAATTCTATCTTCGCAATTTTTAAGGTTTATATCCCAAATTTTATAAATTAATTTTCTGGGGTAAAAATTATCTAAAAATATTTTAAATATCATATTTTTCACAATATTCAGCCTACTAGCATCCATTATTCTTTTAGCCTTGTTAACATTCAATTGAATGGAATTTTATATATTAATCCTGATTGACTTTTTATTTCAATTTTGTCCTTTAAATTGCTATAATAATTTTTAATTATGGGGTTCCAATGGGGGGAAATTTGTCAATATCAATAGCAGGATTAATCATGAATGATTTAATAAATGATGTATTTTCAAAATCAGGAATAAATGTCAAATTAATGTTTAAATATGTTGATGATATTTTTTGTATTATGAAAAAAGTTGATATAAATAACTTTTTTGAAGCATTAAATAGTCACCATGACAGATTACAGTTCACAATGGAATTGGAAAAGGAAGAAAAACTAAGATTTTTGGATATGATAGTAATACGACAAGGAAAGGATATAATAACAGAATGGACATAAAAGGAAACAAGTTGTAATTTGATATTAAATTACTATTCTTGTCATCCTTTTTATAATGAAATTCAATGTAATTAATAATTATCTTAACAAGGCTATAAGAATAACAGATGCTAGTAGGCTGAATAGAGTGGAAAATATGATATTTAAAATATTTTTGGATAATTTTTACCCCAGAAAATTAATTTATAAAATTTGGGATATAAACCTTAAAAAATGCGAAGATAGAATGGAAAATGAAATAGCAAATAGTAAAGCAATTATTAAGAAATATTATGGATTAAATTATATAAAAGGTTCATCAGAAGATATCCAGAGGTTATTTAAAGATTATGATGTGGAAGAATACTCATTATGTTATAGACCTAACAATAAAATTAAAAATTATTATAGCAATTTAAAGGACAAAACTGAAATAAAAAGTCAATCGGGATTAATATATAAAATTCCATGTTTAAATTGTCCAGCTATATATATAACATAATAGTTGAAACTAAGCAAATGTTGGGGGATAGAATATATCAACACAAAAATGATAAAAGAAATAAAGAAAAGGATCCAAATAAAACAACATTAGTACAGCATGCAGTCAAAAATCAACATAATTTTGATTTTGATAACACCATAATTTTACATAAAGAAAACAATTTGTTCAAAAGAAAAATACTTGAGTCAATTTATATATCAGAGAACATCAATTTCACAGTTAATTTTAAAACAGATACTAGGAATTTAAACCAACATTATGCAAAGATTTTAAGCAAAATAAATTTATAAAAATATTGGAGAAATTTGTTACTATTTACAATTAATTTTAATATGAATTTTGAGAATTAGAATAAATACCATTTTGAGACAAAAATGCAATTTAAATTAAATTTAAAACAAGGCTGACCTGAGTGAGTGGGAGGTTATAAATAGTTTGTGGTGTATATGGTAGTGATTTTGTGGATAATTTGAAAATTAGAAGTTTTAGATATTTATGATTTTTAATAAAAAAAATAGGTAACTAAACATAAGGTTATTAATAATAAATATGACTCTCTAATAATTGACTTTTTCATAGGGTTTTAATTTATAATTAATGACTTGGGCAGAATAGCCTGCAAAACAAATTTTAAATTTCAATGTGAGGTGAGAATTTATATTGAAGGTATGTTATATTATTAGCGATAATGTTGTTGTTATAAATTTTACAAATGAATATATAATATAAGCTATTACATATTTAGATTGTCCTTGAGGATGGCTGAAACGTTGGACTGTTGATGAAATAAAAAGTGTTGAGACTATATAAGGATACAAATTTTGATTTATTTAATAAAAATTTTATTTAATTCTTTTTTTTTCTTTTCAAAACAACATTTTCAAGATCCAAAACCTTGTTTATTTTGAATGAAAATCAGACCTGGTAGGTCTGGGAAACTAAGCCCGACCTCCAACCTACTACAAAGTAGCAATACCTTTCCCGGGTAAATAAGAATGAAAAACAAAACATGATAATGATATTACCATGTTTTTGATTGATTGGAGAAGATGGTCGGGGGGTGCGGTCAGCGTCTTCTCCAATCAGTAATCTACGGTCAACTATCTACACCTCATTACCATGTTTTTGTTTGTTCTACTTGTTATCCAGATCCTTTTTTGTCAGGAGAAGTAATTTATTCATATCTTCCATAACTTAAGTGTTTTTACTAAGTATTTTTGTGTACTTTTATTTTTCATTTATTTTTTAATAAGGTTTTCAAGTCTATCCACCTCCAGCTACACCTCCAGAACCTGCTCCACCTGATCATCCTCCAAGACACATGTTAAGTAATTCAGCCAATATGTTAGGTTCTTACACAAGTTTAGATGAAATCACATGCAATTTAATGATATGAGTAACTTACACTTTAAAACATTTATAAGATCTGTTGTAAATTTACTTTCATGCGATGATAAATTTACTTTAACTATGTGTTTAATAATTATCAATGTAACAAAGCCATTACTTTTATGACTTTATAATTTAACATTAAATATGCTCCCCATCTTTTTTTCTATATAAAGCACTGTACTTTTTGGGTAGAATGCATTATAAAAAGTAAACACATGAAAAAGAAATTTAAAGTATTACGATTTTGTTGGATGAACATTCATAAAATAAGCTCTGTAGATTATTATATATATACATCTGTGCTATAAAAGGTGATATCTACAGAGTAAAGATAGTTTTGTAAGTCCTCAAGAGGGGGCAAAAAAGTTTTATACAAATTAAATTTAACCAACATGTAAATTGTATTTAAAGGTATGTGCTATGAATGTGTTACTTTATTAATGAAAATAACATTGTATTATTACCTACTATGTTTCTTTTTTTACTTTCTTAATATCAATTTTGTGTTCTATTAAACCATAACAATCTCAATATTCCAGTAAAAATGGCTTAAAATTTAGCTGTAGTGTAAATTAATTAGAAGTAAGTGTAAATTAATTCTGTCAATGGATTTTTATGTAAAAATAGTTTTTAAAAACATGATGGTAAAACGTTTTTGAACCCCTGAGGGTTCATAGCTCTAATTTGATAGATTTTTTAAAATGGGCATCTTATATTTTATAAGATGTAATAACTCCTTAGGTATTAAAAATAGCTGAAATATCATTATAAACCACTTAATAGTGCATTTGAGGAGCTATAATTTGAGTCCTTATGCAGTTCTTAATGTTCAATAATTCCCAAGATTCAGTTTTCTCAAAACAAATGTGTTTTTTTTTTTGTTTTGTTTTTTTAAATAAGGAAAAATCATTTGTGAACTTTTTTTGGCAGATGTCTTGAAAACTACTATTATTAGGAAAATAATCATAAACTACTTTATTGTACATTTAACGAGCTTAAATTGTGCCCTAATGTTGAAAAATACCAAAATCATGTAAAATATTTGTAAACTGCATTTTTAGAAAAAAAAAAAAAAAAACCTATGATTAATCATATTTCACCAAATAATGTGACAACTCATTAATAATCAATCAGCTTGTCTTGAAAAAATGTTAGTTTTTGTAAAACTATATCTGGCAAAATATTGGACGAAAAGAGATAAAAGTTCAATATGAAGCTTGTTAAATGTACAATCAACTAATTTATTAAAATTATTTTTGTAGGTATTGTAGTTTTCATCACATTTGCCAAAATATATCCACAAGATCCTATTTCTTGTTATTGGGAAAAAATATTAGTGTTTGAAAAGAGTCCTATTAGGACTCAAATATAAGCTAACTTACTCTACTTTGCAGTAGCTGGTTTCCAAGATGATGAGCAGTGAATCAAAAATGAGTAAATATTTTAGTTTTTTCTTGAATAAAATAAATCTCCATACTGTATACTTAAGCTACTTGTAATGTTTTAGGAGTTATTGTCTGTAAACCTAAAAATATATCGCAGCCATTTTGAAACAGTTGGCATATTAGGTCTTTGCACCCTCAGGGATTGGTATACTTTTTACTATCATCTTTTGTAAAAGTTTTACTATAGAATCCATTGTAAGAAACAGTTTAGAATTACTTCTAGGTTAACTTGCAATTTTACTGGACTACTGTGTGAGTTATTTAATTTTTTATTCAATTATAGTGATAAAATATAGAAGTAAAAAAATCATTTAATGTTACGCATATTATTCTTTAACTGGGTGTATTTCTTGTAACAGGTTATATTTTAGTATCGCTATTTTATCATTCCATTTACAAATTTTGTTAAATCTTTATCTAAGTGGTTGAGTTTCTCAAAAATTAAGATTATTATTCCATGAAATTTATTTTTGTAAATATGGTATATTTATGTTTTAAATGATTTTTGTCTATCTTTTATAGATTGTATTTATTAAAAAACTGTTTTATAAAATGTGTGGTTTTTCTCCCCTTTAATTGTAGTGTTATGCTTTAGTTATAAAATTAACCCCCTTTACAACGTTTTTAAAAACTAAAAATCATTTCATGAGGATTGAGGTAATAGATAATTAATTTTTTTTTAAGCATAGGAATCATAATTTGTTTACTCTTTTAACTCTTAATTTTTGTTATACAATCTTTATGTACTGAATTCTTGTTTTTATTTCTTGAGATAGGTTGGAGGAACATTTTTTATGACTTTGAAATTAATTGAACTGTTAGTAAAATTTGTAAAGAAGAAGATTAGTTTTAAAGTAATTTATCAAAAAAATAATTTACTTACTTAGTATCATCTTACTCTCTTCACTCTTCCTCATCATGAATTTACTCATTCATTGGTGCTATATGATGGGCTCTATATGTCCTTAAAAAATCTAAGATGGCGCTTGTAGCATTGGAAATTGTTTAATTTTAGTGAGCATCATTACTACATAGGATATCTGGCAAAGTTTGAGCTATATTCATCAAATGGTTTGATTTCAATCATCAGTTGAAGTGAACAACTTTTGTTTATTTAAAAAAATGGAAAAAAGTGAGTTTCTAGTGGTGAATAACACTTATATTTAAAAGGCTTAGCACCGAAAGAAATCAAAGCTGAGTTAAATGAAGTTTATGGCATATCTGCTTCTGTGTTTGCAACTACTTATTATTGAATAAATTAATTTAAATTTGGCAGTACATCATCAAAACATGAAAAGTGTTCAGGACATCCCATCGGAATGAGAACCCCTTAAATGATAGACAAAATCCACTTTTGTGGAGTTTAGGTGTTAAGTGACCAAAGGACAAAATTTCACAAAATAGTTGAGGCCACAAGGACATCGAAAGATATTGTCATTTCAACTTGACACAATGAATTGGGTGTGAAAAAAATATATGCTAAATAGTTGAAGTGTTTTCTTTTAGTGGAGGACAAATGTAATCATGTGGTAGTCTTAAAGGCTCTCTTGGTGCCCATGCATCCGAGTTTCTGTGATGATTTGCAACTGTAAACAAAATATGGATACTCCTCTACACTCCCGAGATGAAGCAACTTTCAAAACAGTGTATTGTTAAAGCTGAACCGGCTCCAAAGAAGTTGGAAACGGTAAAGTCAACCTGGAAAGGTTATGGTCACAGTTTTTTTTTTTTTAAATACTCAGAAATTATCCTTATCAACAATTAGGAAAAAGGACAATCACTGGACAGCATTATGTGTCGTTTTTGGACGGTTGAATGAGAAAATAAAGGGAAAACGTTCTCATTTCAATGAAGCAAAATACCCTCTTTCATCAAGACAATGCACGGTTGCACACATGTACACAGTTTCGATGTTTAAAATTGAGGAATTAAAGTTCGAATTTGTACCCCATCCACCTTACTCACCAGATTTTGCCTTTAGTGACTTCCTTTTATTTCTAATCTTAAAAATTAATCAGCGGCCTACGGTCCATTTAAAATGAGATGATTATTTGTTTGGGCGATAAGCCTGTTTCGAGGAACATCAAAAATGATGTTTTTCTGATGGCGTGGGAAAATAAGAGGGATAACTGATAAAGTGTATAACAAGCTTGTAACAGTCAGTGAGCAGTAATGCCGCTGTAACCCGCCAGGGGCCAGCACTACAAGCGTCTAAGCAGCTGTATAATTATATATAAGTTTATTATTATAAAAATACGATCTATTGTATAAATGTATATATGTAATATGTAAGAATGTTAATTATAAAATAAAAAGAGATTGAGCAAAAAGATTCTACGGAACTATCTCAAGTAGAGTTAAAAGAGTGAATCCTCAGTGATAACCGATCACATGAGGCCTTCAATTGTCACCGGGATTGATCCATCAGATCATCAAACACGAGGAGGCCCCTCACCTCCGGACTCAAATAGTTGCTGAACGGATAGCTCACATGTAAAATTAAATATAACAGGTAACCTTTAAATACCAAAGGTAGTAAAAGGTAAGAAACAACACGAATTACTTTTCTTTCTACACAGTAATGCACTACTAACTCACTTTTTATTTCTGTTTTAGAGGGATCGGAAAAAAAAACAAAAAAAAAACATCAGATAACATGACAACCAGCCGGAATGGCCCCTCCCCATTCTTTGTTAGCCCCTGGCTATAGAGCCACAAAATGTATAAACCGCCTTCAGCGGACCCAGCTTCCACATCTTATAATGCCACAAGGCAAAAGAAGATTTGTAATATAATTAGTGTATATATTTCTTAGATGTAAGTGTATATAATTGTAAATGTTTAAAATTAATAAAATTTAGGAGGTAAGAAAAAAACAAAAAAAAACATAATGTTCAATTTGCAGATTCCATTTATTTATTTAATTTT
>NW_027113421.1:44588-46279 GCF_000696795.3 Halyomorpha halys
GAGAAGGGACCCTCAGGAAATCGATGCATATCAAGGCCCAGTATCAAGAATACCACGGTTCTGGAGGAACAACCCTGTGCTATGGTTCGCCACCTGCGAGGTCGTATTCTCAACTTCGAAGGTCACATCGAGCACCATAAAATTCCAACTTCTGATCCCGAATATTGATCAGGATGTATTTATACAAGTGCAAGACCTTATTACGATTCCTCTTAAGCAGACCTATGAAAATTTCAAGGCCAGGCTAATACATACCTACAGAGAATCAGAAAACATAAGGATAAAGAAACTTTTAGAAGACATCCCGCCAGGAGACCAAACCCCGTCACAGTTACTTCGAAGGATGCAGCAACTAGCTGGAGATTGCGTGAACGCAGAGTTCATCAGAACATTATGGTTGAAAAACCTACCCACAAGGTTCCATCCAATATTAGCCGCCACAGAACACACAGATGTGGAGAAACTAGCCGCTATAGCAGACAAAATCCATGAAGTATCAGCTCCAACTGAAGCCTACACCATCACCCGACCGGCCACTTCAAGACAGACAGTGGATAAGCCATCGCGTGACCATAAGGAAGATCTAAGAGAACTCCGGCAGGACATAGACAGAATACTAGGTATCTTAGGATCAAGAGAGCGCGGACGAAGCCTAATCCGAGGACGGAATGGCGCACGCGCAAGATCCAAATCCCATTCAAGGGGTATTTGCTACTACCACCGACGCTTTCAAGAAAAGTCTTTTAAGTGCAGGAAACCTTGTAAATGGGAAGCGAAGAGCCCTGAGCAAAATTTAAACTCCGACCAGTGAAAGTTGTGGCGGAAACTTTCACTCCGCACCCCCACCGCCGCCTTTTCGTCAAAGATCGAATAACAGGCCAGCCTTTCCTGATAGACACAGGAGCTTCAATTTCACTGCTACCAGTCCCCAAGGGATGGCGCAGGAACCCATCAGACTTCACACTGGTAGCAGCTAACAATTCCTCGATAGCCACTTATGGCAAAGCAACCAGAGTTGTGGACCTAGGTTTTAAGAAACCCCTTCGCTTGACCTTTATACTAGCAGACGTAGACAAAACGATCTTAGGTGCGGATTTCCTCTACTGTCATCAACTCACAGTAGACCTGAGAAACAGGAGGTTGATCAATGAGCTTACAGGCCAGAAGACAACAGAGAATATTTCAGAAGAAGAAATACCAGTATACTCGGTAGCACCCACGAATCAGAGATTTGCAAAGATACTGAATGAGTTCCCCACTATAACCAAGATCACACCGGTACGTGGACCACCCAGCGGAGTCGTCGAACACTACATAGAGACAAAAGGTCGACCAGTTTCAGCAAAATGGCGACGCCTACCGCCCGGAATATACCAGGAAGTAAAGAAGGAGATTAAGAACCTAATAAAAGAAGGTATTTGTCGCCTTTCAAAGAGTCCCTGGTCATGTCCACTACACGTGGTGAAGAAGGCAGATGGAAGCCTAAGGTTATGTGGTGATTATAGGGCGCTAAATAAGCAAACAATTCCTGACCAGTACGGAGTGTGTGAAAGAGTGAATCCTCAGTGATAACCGATCACATCCATCAGATCAAGCCTTCTCCGGGTCTAGTCATAGCACTGGTGGCTTACACTCTACTTGTGATAGAGAAGTTTATTGCTAATCTATTCTCGTAAGAGTTGATTTTTGTC
>NW_027113421.1:46484-47504 GCF_000696795.3 Halyomorpha halys
AGAATAAGACATAACACATAGATTAAGAGGAAAATATAATAAAAAACCGGTTACAGGAAATACTTGAATGGATAAATAAGTTTTAAAAAAAGCAATAGTACTACTAAAATAAATATAAAAGAGAGCTGTTGAATCTTTGTCCTCGATAGACTTTATTATAACTTGACCGATTTACGTGGGGCTTTTTGCTATGTTCCATTTCGCCGTGGGAAGGTTTAAAGATGATGAAATCATGAGATTTTTTAGTAGAAAAAAATTTATGAACAGAATTAAGCGTAAGGCTCGGAGTAAAGTAGTTCGATAATTTTTTTCCAGAAAAAAGAAAACCATATTCGTTTTCAGGGTTGTCCCAAAGTACTAAATACCATTTTTGGAAGAAATTAAAAATCGTTCATCACTCCGTCGACTATTTTTCACATAATCCTTAATAACTACACTCCCTTTTATCCGATTTTCACGTTAATAGAACCTCTGGAAAGCTGAATGTCTGTACTTATAGCCGAAATCGACAAAAGTTAAATTTGATGCTTTTTTGAGGTGGAAATGTGGGTTTTAAATGAGGGGGAAAAAGTCTCACGTTTTATTTTACATCTTCGGTTCTAATTTGTTTAATTAGGCCCGCTTTGTGCCTTTTAGAGCCCTAAAACACTGCCAAGTTTGGTGTAGATTGATCGAGCAGTATTCAAGTTTTTCCATTTGATAGATTTTTTTTAGATGATTAGAAGGCCGGTTTTTTGGCGAAAATTTCGGACTAAAAAAATTTATTTTCTGTTTTTTCCAAAATTTCGTATTTTACGTATTAATACAGGGGTTTCTCGAGGTGCTGAAAACGGATATCAAGATTGTTTCACTCCTAAAAAATCTTTTACCGCACTTTGTTTAATACCTCCGTCTGAATTTATTCAATATTTTGAAAATTACGAGGCACAGGAAGAGAGAGAGAGAGATAGATAGATAGATAGATAGATAGAGAGAGAGAGAGAGAGAGAGAGAGAGAGAGAGAGAGAGAGAGAGAGAGAG
>NW_027113421.1:47554-48435 GCF_000696795.3 Halyomorpha halys
ATATCAGGCTGGAGAAATCGCCTAAGACCAGACAACCCCGACAAGCTAAAAGGAGATAATGTTGAAAAAAAAAATAACCCAAAAAATTGCTATTCTACCTTTTTTCTTTTTTTAAGGACCTCAATTTGAGCCTCCTCTCTCCACCCCCTTGTACATTTAAATTTTAATTTCCAATAGGAAAAATAAAAAAATTTTTAACGATGTTGTTAATGCTTGTAATTTTGAGATTTATTTATTCTGGATTTTCTTATTAGGAAGTCTGGTAAGACAATTTCAATAAAAAAATTTTGAGGTTAAAAAGCTTCCAATTTGAATGTATTTTATTCTAAATTAACGTATTATTGCACAACGTTTCAGGACTATTGTCCCATATTCATGTCCTTTAAATAAACCTACAAAGAATAATAATTCATAATTGACTGCTTGAAATTAATAGAGGTTAATTGGGAAACCATAAAAAAACAATACACCAATAAAAGATACGAACATTTTCATTGAAGGTCTTAATCGTTGTACAAAGTACAATTTTTTTAAATATAAAGGGAACTACATGGATTAACGATGGGATCTACATCTCTAGAGAGAGAGAGAAATACTTTATTTATCTATGCTGCCAAAATACATCAGGTTGCTATCTCACATAGCATACTTATCAATCCGTAATCGGACATATATAAATTACACATACATGTTATAATCAGAAAAAAAGAGATATAATAAACAATTTTTTCCCCCTACAGTTTTTCCTTTTACAATTAATTTCGGTTTGTACAACAAATACAAATGTTTCAATTCATTCCTATTTTTCTTTCTCATATCGGCTCCTCCAATTTCACCATTTCACAATTTTTTAATTCACCCGATCAACAAATTCGCTCTCC
>NW_027113421.1:51340-52484 GCF_000696795.3 Halyomorpha halys
ATAAAATAAAATAATTTAAAGAATAAATAAGTTAAAACACACAAATCGACAGGTGGTGACACATTATGTGGAGATTATAAATAAATTAACTTTTTAGTTTTTATGTGGTTTTATATAATCTAGAATTAATTTAGTCGTTTTTATTTGTTATCGTATAAATAAATTGTTTATAATTATAAAAGGAAATAGT
The DNA here is from genome assembly GCF_000696795.3 of Halyomorpha halys. Classification (NCBI taxonomy): domain Eukaryota; kingdom Metazoa; phylum Arthropoda; class Insecta; order Hemiptera; family Pentatomidae; genus Halyomorpha; species Halyomorpha halys. The sequence goes on from NW_027113421.1 coordinate 51,531, forward strand.
TTTATATAATAAAGAGAAAGGAATAGATTTTGAAAAATTGTTAATTTTAGTTTAATTGTTCATCTTTGTGGTAATAGAGGTAGGAGATAAGTGTTTATGGTCTATAGGTGGTTATCATAATGAAAGATAACCTTCAGGAAGGTAAGTATTCTCCTAATTATGTATAATTGTTAATAGTAAAAAAAGTTTTTTATCTATTAAGTGACAATAATATTATTAAATATTAGCAATAATGGCAAAATTATACGTTATATATAAGATATTTTTATCAGGTAAATAGTTTATAAATAGTTTTGATGTATATATGATATATTAGTAGTGTTGTAAGCGCATGTTATAGGTTTTTGTTGAATTTGGTTTTATAGCAACCTGAAGATGGGAGATATTTCCCAAAACGTTTTTGATTATATGAAATAAATTATTGCAGTTAGAAAAGGAAGAATTGTGTCATTCACCAAATTCAATTTAAAATAAATAAATAAAACAATGAATAATCTCCGAGCTAATTCACATGCAGGTAATGGTGTATGATCCCCAGAGAGTCCAAAATAATATTTTCTGCTAAGATCGCAATATCCCTGATGCGAACACCTAGGCCTTCTAAAAAAAGCTCCTTGTTCTATCTGGTATTGTTCCGCGAGATCCAAACCAGAGGCCTCTCATGGTCTCATGGCCTCTCGCGGATTTTTTCCTTAAGGAAAGAGACGCATTTTTCATATATTTCCCTTTTAACTCCACCTTCCTGTTCGAGGTCATTACTTTAAAATCTTACCGTCGGATCCAAGACTAGAGCCGTGCCTCCGATTTTTGTAAATGCGACAATATCGGCATATCTTACGGATCCGTCGGTGTCAACATATAGCAGTCAGCGAGCACGAAGTGCCGCTATAACCCGCCAGGGGCCAGCACTACAAGCGTCTAAGAAGCTGTATAATTGTATATAAGTTTATCATT
>NW_027113422.1:0-1287 GCF_000696795.3 Halyomorpha halys
GTTTCGACCTGAGTTTCAGGTCTTCATCAGGGCTATAAAACTAAAAGAGATAACAACCATAATTCAGAGAAACATACAATTAAAAAGAAATAATAGACTAACAAATTTGGAAATGGACATAACAATGAATCGAAAATAAAAAATAGTTGATTAATAACCATGGAATTATACAGTAGCAGATTGATAACATTGAAAGATGAAATATAATATTATATAGGTTAGAAGATGTGTATAAGATAAGATATGTAAGTAGTGTATAATAAACTGAAAAAACAATTTAAATCAACATATTGAACTGGAAGATCTGAAACTCAGGTCGAAACGTTGGCACGAATGAATAATTTGTTGTTTATTTGTGTTTTTTTGCTGACTGCACCCTCTGACCATCTTTTCACTTATTAATGTACAGTCCACTATCTACACTTGATTAATAAAAGGATAATTAGAGCAAAGAATTCAAAAGGCTATGCAATGCTGAATTGAGGGAACTGCCACTGATAAATGTAATTCAGGTTTTAGCATCAGGCGAAACAAGATGGGCTTGTAAAGTTGTATGGCTTAGTAATGAACTGATTCCTACAATGTAAGTAAACATTGAGCCAATGGGTAAACGTCCAAGGAGACTGATCTAGTAGACTTGGATTTGGATAGGCATCACTAAACAGATGTAGGTAGAGAGGAATTGGTTATATCAGCATGGAACCTTTGGGTTTGCTAAGATTTAATTATCATAATTATTTTCATTACAAATCAATATTAATTTATTTTTAAAAAAGGGATATGACTCACTTGACACTGGTAACTTGAGATTTAGAGAGTCCAACCAATTTAAAATTCTTCATTTTCATGGTAATGCTCACAGGCCCAGATCCCTGTTCTACATCCATTGTCTCGAACACAAACGGATCTAATGGGATGATCCCCATCTTCTTGTTTCCTGAGAAATGGACAAAAAAAATTTAAATTGTATGTAAGAGACTTACTTGGAATCCACACACAAGGCTGAAACGACAAGAAAGTGATCGTAGATTCTGATTGCTACAACACTTACTTGACAAACGCTCTAAACTTCCCATTCACTACAAAAAATTAGTATACACTACAATAATCAGACCGATTTGGACATATGGAATTGAGCTCTGGGGCTCCACCAAACCATCAAATTCTTCCCGCATCCAATCGTTACAATCCAAAATCCTATGCGTCTTTTCATTCCAAACTCCTTAACCATCCTAACCCATTAATTCTTAATCTTTCATCCTTAACAATCCCTGATAATCCTCCGAG
>NW_027113423.1:0-1045 GCF_000696795.3 Halyomorpha halys
TTCATTCCAAACTCCTTAACCATCCTAACCCATTAATTCTTAATCTTTCATCCTTAACAATCCCTGATAATCCTCCGAGGCGTCTGAAAAGAAGAAAACCTTCTAATTTAAATTAATGTTTGAAGTACCACCAATGGGTGGTTCCTTCCCAAGATTTTCAAGTGTATATGAAACATACGACTATAATTTGGATAGTGTTTTGAATTATTTATTAAATAATTTATATCTATATTATTTTCTCAGAATCACATTTTTTTAGAAATTACCTTTTTCCTCGAGATTCCTATTTGGTAAATAATTGCCAATTTTTTAAAGTTTATGATTTGTCTTTTGACAATAAAATTGTTGAAATACCGGCATATTCTGGCAATTAATTTTTCAAGTGAAAGTAGTGAATGGAATTTTATAAAAGTGACATACTTTTACATACTTTATGGAATACTTTTACACAAATTCCATCTCTCCTCCAGCTTCGGCTATAATAGGGCGTACCATTTTTTTAAATATAGGTTTATCTTCAACGTCACCACATGCGTAAAACGAAAGTTTTTTTGATAAAATTGATATTGAGCCATCCAAGTACCAGCCTGAACAATTCCTGAAATTTTCAATATTATCATATCAACGGTAGTTGTAATGCTCAACAAATAGTTTGACTACAGATGTAAACAGAACTAAGTTTGATCATTGATGTATAAAAGTGATTTGAGATTATTGTAATGAAAAAACATCTTTCTTTTCCTACATACATACAAATTTTTCCAACCCAAAAAAAAGGAGCACAGCTTCCTAAACTTTACAAATGTATGTACGTAATTACATGTATTTAGAAGTTTATCTATTTACTATATAGGCTATACTTAAGAAGACTTTTTTTATTTTAATGTTTAATTATAATTTGTCGTTAAAACACTTAATTGAGAAACGCTCTAAACTTCCCATTCACTACAAAAAAAATAGTATACACTACGATAATCAGACCAATTTGGACATATGGAATTGAGCTCTGGGGCTCCACCAAACCATCAAATTCTTCCCGCATCCA
>NW_027113424.1:0-618 GCF_000696795.3 Halyomorpha halys
TGGTTAAGGCTGGTTCGAGGCTAGGGTCCAAAGTCCAAAAAGGCTCATTTCCTGCGCCAGAATCGGCTTATTCTCCCTACTATGGTGGCTTTGTAATATTTTGGGTTCAACATCTAAACTGAACTTATACCCCAATAACACATAGACACCTTTGAAAATCTGTCCCCTCGATGACGACACCAGTCGCTTGCATCTGGTCACATCATAACGAGTACCTGTGGATGGTACTATTGGATGATTTGTGGAGAAAGGAGGGGGCACCACTTCCTCACTAAACGAGTTCTCTTGGATTTGCCTGGGGTATACTTTACAGAGCAGCTCAGCATAGACTAAACGTTTTCACAGGAGCCCGGAAGTTCAGTGAATTGCTATAGAAGAGAATCCTGAACCAAAATTCCAATTATGAGATGATTGTATGCAGACTTGGAAACTTTAGAGGTAGTGGAACAATAGCGACTACTGAAGCAGTAAAAGTTTTTAATTTGTAAAATTTCAAGATTTTTTAATTTTGCGCCTATTGAAATATGGTGTTACTTGATCGCTTTCATTATTAAATTATAAAAATAAAATATTCTGTATTAAGTAATAATTTTATCTGTAACAACGACGAAATTATAG
>NW_027113424.1:992-4682 GCF_000696795.3 Halyomorpha halys
GTTAAATAAACCACCCCATCTACTACGTCCAGCCACCCTCGGGGGGCCCTAATTTTTTTTAAGGACACATAGTCTCCAGGAACATCTTTATTATTGCATCATAAATGTTTTTTTTCAAAATGTTCCGTGGCTTCACGAGAAGGTTTAAACCTACTGAAATCCTTTATTTCTCCGGTAGAAAAAAGTTATGAACAAAATTAAACATTTTCGGCACGTTTCTCAGAAATTATACTTTATTAACAGTTCTTATATTCGATTTGCTTCTTTCTGAAGAATAAGAAAAAATATTAGGAATATATTTAAATGGTTTTATGTTCACCAAAAAAACAAACACATAAAAAGCTAGTGAGGCTTCAAGAAATTTGTTCTTTTTAGGAAAAAGCCAATCATATTCGTTCCTAGTGTCGTACTTTTCGGAATCGTGAGCGTTGGCAAGTAAACATCAATTATGAATACAAGCGTCAGAAATGAGATTTTTCTGATAGATCGTGGGAAGAACATGAAGAGATAGAGTACGTAACACCATTATCAGATCGAACATCAATATTAGCCCTCCAACGACGTAATGGAGGAAAAAAAAAAAAAAAAAAAAAAAATGGAGATTGCTTGGACACCTTCTGAGAATGGATGCCATATTACTAGTTTATACCATAGCTAATCTTCAGCATCACATTCAATCCTCTGATTAGCTACTACAGCGATTCCATTAGATGATTACACCATATAGGCTTATAAGGGTTTAGCAAAGAATTGTACTGATTTTAATCATACTAAATGTGTACGGTTTGACAGACAAAGGAAAAAATAAATGAAAAATCCAGCTAGATGAAATTATTGGACAAAACTAAATGGTTAGAAACTCAAGCCTCTTGAAAACATGGTTTAACCAGTAAATTACCCGTTGCCATATCCTAATATACAAAAATAAAGGTAAAGGGGTAAATTTAACAATCTACCTGAAATTTATTTCAAATCGATTACAATGAATTGGTCGATAAATGAAATATAAAAACAAATGAAGCCTTTATTTAGTGAACCCTTATACAATATAAAATAAATTAAAACTTCTACAATGCAGCAATTCGTGTGGTCCGTCTCAATAAAATTTCAAAATTACAGGAAAGCCCTTTCCATCTTCGACAAAAAGAAAAGTACGCGTTTACAAAGAGTTTAAAATTAATCCTCTATCCTAATTGGTACTAAGCAGAGTTCGTGAAACCAATCCTGCTATAACACCAAATAACGAGAACCTTATAGCTGAGCGAGTAGGGGCGAGGGTCCCAGAGAACTTGGTTCAGAAGGTTGTGGGTTCCATTCCCACCTGGGCTAGCCAATATTTATATCGCGTTGGCCCCGAAAAATGAAATTAGACATTCCCACTCTGGGACTGTATAGGTAATTGTAAAAAAAACACAAACTAAAATTTAGAAATATAATATTCTAAAAAAAAAACATCGAAAATTGAAGAAAGGTTACGATTGGTAAATCAGTTTGTTATTATCTAGAGTTTTTCCTCGTAAAATAAAAATTACTCAAGAATCGAAAACATTTTAAAAAAGTGACGTTAAAAATTATATCTACTCACCTCTTCAGAAAAAACATAATAACGTTAAATATGTTTGAATTTGAATCGTCACTAACGCCTTTGCAGTGATGCCGTTGTTGGTGGTCATTGCTGTAGGATAATAAAAGCAGGATATTTCTCTTCTAAATCCTTATAAACTTTTAGGATGTAGTAATCAAATGAAACCGTTACAGTAGCAAATTAAACACCGTATGTAATGACCTCTTGCTCCACAGTATCCTCTAATAATACCCCACTTATTCCTGTCGAACAGATCCGTTACTTAGGACTACATCTGGACAAACGACTGACATGGAATCCTCATACAAGACTGAAAAGACAGGAGACTGCTCGTCGATTCCGACTATTACAACATTTACTCGACAAACGGTCTAAATCCAATCCATTACAAAAGACTAATCTACATGATTATTATAAGGACTATTTGGACATATGGAGTTGAGCTTTGGGGCTCTACTAAACCATCGAATTCCTCCCGAATCCAATCCTTATAGTCCAAAATCCTTCGTAAAATCCTTAATGCTCCTTACTTTGTCAAAAATCGAGACATCCATCAGGATCTCAATGTTCCATATGTTGCCGATTTGGTCAGAACCAGATACCAATTCTTCTATAATAAACTTTTCAACCACCCAAATCCACTTGTTTCTAACCTGGCTTCTCCTTCATTACCTAATATTGCTCCTAGGCGTCTGAAAAAAATATGGCCTCGAAATCTTCTCCTCTAGAAATGTTATTGGAGTTCTATCAATGGCTAGATCCTCCACATGTTTGTATCATGTCACTATGTCACCTACAGCAAATTTACTTGCTGTATATATTTTTATACAGTTATAAATAAATTATTAAAAAAAAAAATTAAAAATCCATAGCCTGTCAAAAATATTCAAACACTAACGAAACTTAGGTTCCTCGTCTGTGAGAGCTTCTGATAAAATTGGGGTCAGTCCTATCCTGCAAATAGTGAGTACATTCTTCAAAAATATGTTTGATCGTGAAAATGGACTGACAATATTTGTACGTTATTACGTTACGTAATTTGTACGTTATTAGGATTATAAGACAGGCCCGGGTTCTTGCAGGCAGTGTAGGGATATTAGATGAATAAATAAGTAAAATAAAATTAAAAGTAAAATTTTTTAATAAACATGTTTAAGTTAATCGATCATGTTAGAAATATTAGTTCTAGGATTAATATTTGTTTCAATTAAAAAAAAATTAATTGAAATAGAAATTTATTAAACAATTATATTTGTATTGAATTAATTTATTGCCCAATATTTATATTATGTTCTTACATTCCTTATTCTTTGTATTTAGAAATACATAGACATCTTGACCAACTCATACCTGACGTATGCTGAAATGCGAAGCTGATTCTTTAATGAAAGATAACAGAATATTTTCTGATCAGATAGAAGGGAGACACAATCTGAGACAGCTGTGAACTGCAAACTGTATCATAATTCCATCGGCGGTCTGAACTCGATAGAAGTCGCTTCTAGCTATATTGCAGCACTAATGTATTCCACAAATCACTGCGCCCCTTGTTAACTCCAGGCGTTCAAATTCTTGCAGTAATTTCTAAAGAGGGTAGAGAATTTTTTTTTCTATAGTTCATTTGCATTCCATTCAATAAGAAGTTGATGATTATTGATTGGTTTCATGAATAGATTCTCATTGGCTGAAAGGTGTTTTTAATGATGTATTCAATTATTTTGTAAATAAATTTATGAAGCTTATGCAAAAGACAAGAATTCTACTGATTGGCTATTCTAAATAATACAAAAATATTTTATTCCTAATGTTATACTAGTTATTTTTATTCGTAAACGTGCCTTGGTTTTACAATACCAGAGGTCATTTTCCTTCTTGTTTATTTTTTTGTTTATGATATTTACATGATCTTCTATTTAGAAAGAATGCCAGTTTCTCAAAACAAGTCTTCAAGTCCATTGCTGTTTCGTGTGTGGAATCTCCATTAATCTTCGTTTCGAGTTGAGTATTGTAGTACAGCTATTCCAGTTTAGCACTACTAGCTTAGCACGGTCTAAACCTCATACATATGTGTTATAATTTATTGCTAGACAACTTTATGTACCTTT
>NW_027113424.1:5450-6712 GCF_000696795.3 Halyomorpha halys
TGGACCGTTTGCTAGTCAATGTTGTAATAGTCGGAATCGACGAGCAGTTTCCTGTCTTTTCAGTCTTGTATGAGGATTCCATGTCAGTCGTTTGTCCAGATGTAGTCCTAAGTAACGGATCTGTTCAACAGGAATAAGTGGGGTATTATTAAAAGATACTGTAGGGCAAGACGAAGGTTTACGACGAAGGTTAAATGTGATTTGGTGGGATTTATTGGACTTTATTTTAATCCTCCAGTTTTGGCACCATTCTTGGAGGGTGGTGATGTGGGATTGGAGGGATACAATGGAAGGATCATTATTCACTGACAATAGTGTCATCGGCATACGTGTTGAGAATAGTGTTAGGATGGGTTAGGATGTCAGCTGTAAAAAACAGTTTTATACAGATAAAGGATAGGACCAAGGATACTTCCCTGAGGTACACCAGCAGACTGAGGAAACAGGGATGAATAAGCACTGTTGTGATTTACTTGAAATAACCTGTCTGAGAGATAAGAACGGATGATGAGATAATATGTAGGGAGTAGGAATTTATAGATCTTTTATAGCAGTCCTGGGTGTCAGACTCGATCAAAAGCCTGTTCTACATCAAGAAAGACTCCCGAGCAGTACATTCCGCGCTCTAATGAAGACGAGACTACATCGACCTCGTAAAAAACTAAAATAATGTTTAAAAAATAACAAGGTTTTTTGCCACAATCGATGAATACTGCCACCTGTTCCTGTATATGATATTCTGAATTAATTTTTACTGAATATTTTCTTTATAACATATAAATATTTTTTTATTTTAATGTTTCTTTATTGTGTAATAATATTAAAGTCTGACTTATAGACAAATAATAATGATATATATTTCTTTAAGGTAAACAATTAAAAAACACCATTGTCGAGTCAAAATTATCTGAATATTTAAATTTAAACCTACAACAATAACACTATAGAACGGTCACTAACTAGAAACGAAAGGGTTTGAACTTAAGGCAATACATGAGATTAAAAAAAAAAAAAACAATAAAAAATATATATGATATATATAACTAATTAATAATAATATCATTTAACGCAAAGAAACTAAATTAAAAGCTTTCCTAAATGAGATAGTGTTTTATCTCTGATAATAAAAATTTTATGTTGTTCTATATTGGTCGTAAAGACCCCTCAAGTGGAAAGGCTACGAGACAGTGTGCTCTTAAAACCCCTTAAATTTCTGGCTCAATTGTACTGCAGTAAGCACAGAGGTTTTATGGCGTAGAACT
>NW_027113424.1:7538-30465 GCF_000696795.3 Halyomorpha halys
ACATTATGTTTTCTGAAATAAACTAAGATATTTAATATTTGTTAAACACAAATTATTTAAATTTATAAAGAAATTTATGAACCTCATACAAAAGAAAAGAATTGTACTGATTGGCCTCCGTAAAATTTTTTTTTTTCTGTGTTCAAAGATTGGATAAAAAATGTAAATGCAAGATCAAGCTGAAAAATAAAAAATCGTCAACAGCTTTATTATTATATAAGAATTTAAAATCTAATTTACTAACAGTTAGAAACATCTACCATAAAAATAATGATTTTATTCGTAGTTATTATAGATGTTTTTAACGAAATATATTGATTTGTAGTAAATACTACAAAGTAATATATCACTTACTGGAATATATAGTAAGGGGAAGTATTGCTATCGTGCAAATCTTCGTATTAGAGTATATTCGAAAATACACGTTTTGAGGTCCCCTAAATCGAAATAAGCAAGTCTAAAAAAATATTCTAGGTGTCTGTGTCCGAGTGAACAGTCAAGCTAAAAAAAAAAAATTAATGTTTTCTAAGTGGAATTGCATATTTAAGGCGGGTGTATGCCTGAATGTGACAGCAACCCATCAGAAGTGCCAGTTTTGGTATAAACGATTGAACACTTTTTTAGGTTTTTTTTTTTTTTAAACTGTTTTAACGATGTTAATTAAACTTATTTAGTCAATTTTATATTAAGTGTAGGCTATACTGACCAGGTCATTTATATCAGTCCACAAATTACCCTAATTAGTCAATTGTTCATATTAAATTAAAAATTAAAATTATTCATCACAGTCATCTTCTTTGTTACAATTTGTCAATTTTTTGTTAAAATTTATCAAATTGTTTGTTAAAATTTATCAAATTTTTTTTTAAAATTTATCAATTTTTTTTTTAAATTTATCAAATTTTTTGTTAAAATTTATCAAATTTTCTGTTAAAATTTATCGAGTGTTGGTTCCAAAATTGTATTAAGATTGTCCTTGAGGATTAGCTGAAACGTCGGTCTTATAAAGGAATAAAAAGTGGTTCTGAGACTAAAATGGATAAAACTTTTTTTTATTTAAACAATACTAGACAGTCTCAAGAAAGTGTAAAGATTAAATAGTTTATTAATTTTACAACTGTAATAACTATTAATATTTAATATTTATTTAAAATCTATTATATAGTCTCGCAATGTTATAGTTGAAAGTACATGTGGAAATTAATGCCCGGTTTAGTCCCTTAGTATATGACCGATATTACTGTGGAAATGGCCATTTGTGAACTATCGCAGGTGTGAGGCACGAGGGTTGAATACTAAACACGACTCCTCTACTGTACCCTTATGTTAGTAATTAATAATAGTCCTTTAAGGTAATGTTTTATACCTTCATTTATAGTATTACTTAATTAAGTATATCCGATAACAAACGACTTCAGGTAAAAATACAAGGCCCTATTAATTCACTCATTCAACACAGGCCACCACCCACATGCCCAAGAACACCATTGAAAGACTGAAAAGTATCTGGTCGAGGGATCTTCTGGGAATTCCTTCTCCTCATGTCTACCATGCAAAAATTACTGAATTTTTAGAGTGGTTATTCACTTTTAATATCCATGCGGTTATCTGTTGTGAACGATATAATAAACATGAATAAATCATTTAGTCACAAATAATTTGGAATATCCTATCAATTGTTTTAATGTTACAAAAATAACTGCGTGTATAGGGAGTATTGAATTTTAGTGTTGAATTAAAATAAATTTTTATGTCGTTAATTAATTTGTTAATGAAATCAAATTGCAATTTAACCTAGTTTATTTGAAAGGAAAATAGGGTTCCCAGAATTTTCAATTCACTTTTTTTTTATACTAAAACAAATTAACAGCATTTTAAATTGAATTCCAGTAAGAGAGATATATTGTTTATTTATATTTTTCTCATACATTTTTATTATTTTCAATGTGCTTTTTTCACATTTTATTTAAATTATTAATCCATTCAAGCGAAGAACAAAAAAAAAAATAGAAATTTATAAACATTGAGTGATAAAAATAAAATGTATGCTAAAATAAAATATTCATGGAAATTTTGCTATTGGAAATATTACTGTAAGATGTAAGTAACACCATTATTTCGATAAACGGTTCATTTTTTTTTTTTAATATCTGCGTGTATAGGGAGTATTGAATTCTAGTGTTGAATTAAAATAAATTTTTATGTCGTTAATTAATTTGTAAATGAAATCAAATTGCAATTTAACCTAGTTTATTTGAAAGGAAAAAGGGTTCCCAGAATTTTCAATTCACTTTTTTTTTATACTAAAACAAATTAACAGCATTTTAAATTGAATTCCAGTAATTACGAGTCTTAAAAATAAACAAGAACTTTTAAATTGGTTTGTAAAAACCCTTAGGAAGTCGCTGAGGGAAAGTGGAAAAGGAGTAGGAAGCAGGCGTGACTAAATGTCGATATAGGGGAGGTATTTTATAGTATTTATTTTTTGTCCATCTGGCGAAGGAGATACCCTCCTTGTGAGGCAGCTGCTCGCTCTGTCGACATTACTTTACTCAATCCTTTTTTTTTTTTATTTCGTTTCCCGACAATTTTCTCTTGAACTCCTTAAATGTTTTAAACGAACTTTTTCTTCAGTTACTTACTCTTGTCTTTCTGGATTACAATATGTACCTATGTGCGTATTTTTAAAAGAATAATAATAGAAATATTTAATAGATAATTTATGAAAATGATTATGCGAAGATGTATCTTCATTAAATATACTATTTGATTATTTAAAATTGAACAGTTGGTAACCGAAAACGCTGTAAATTATTAAAATATGGCTTATTATTCTCAAATAACTATATGCAAATATACATAAACAATTATTCGATTTTTCAAATTTTTGCTCTTTCACTAACCAAAACATGAGTGCTTTGTATTTATAAAGGTAATACAAAATATTTATGTCCTCAGAATACAAAATTTTCACTCGCACTCTACCTATTGGGCCCATATCAATTTTTTTCCAGATTCCTATTTTACTCATATAAAAACATATTCGAATATATTTCGAAAAAGGCTTGTTTAATCAGCCTCAATATTTTAATTCCGGAAAATTCACTCAACTATGTTATTTTAATGTGCTGCTTCTGGATTAGTTTCTTTTCGAAAGTATAAAAAAAAATAATATAGTAAATAACTTGAAAACCATGTATTATTCTATGTATCAATTCAACATAAATTAAGTAAGTTCAACGTATTTCATTGCATACCCAAGAAGCAAAATGAACTTAATATAAGTTCGATATTAAGTTATTTTTAGCAGTCTGTCAATTGGGTACAAATAATTACAGAAATAATACAATATTTAAATGGAAAAAATAAAATAAAACATATTAATAAGCTACTGTAAACCAGTATGGTTGAAATGATGTCGATTGGTTAACGAATTTAATGGATAAATTTATATACAAACTTCACAAGTACCCTTTATATAGTATTCTTGTAAATTGTTTTACATGGTAAACAGAGTAATTCATCTAAATTTATTAAAATTTTCAAGCTAATTTTTATTTCTTTAATTATAGATAATTAAATTATTTCATGTATTTTTTTTCTGTAAGCATTGACCTATTGCTTATTTAATCAATTTATATTCAGTGGTGTTTAATGAGTTTATAATCGATATTATATCGTTAATAATAATCGATGTTAATGAGTACTTTTAATTGTTTGCTTGAATTTCACACTTATAGTCTCTGACCAAGAGTATTGTTAATGCTACCGCAATTTGACGGTCTTTATGAAGGAAGCTCCAAAGAAAAACAAATTGGCTTGCATATAAACTTTTATTTGGTGAGGTTATCGATTGACAACATTTAGAAATAAAATAATGAATAGAAATTAAAATAAAAAGCCTTTTAGATTAAATAAAATTATTAAACTAAATAGTGAAAATGAATAAACAAATATACAGATGAGAGAAAAATCTTTCTGGGGCCCAAATTTGGAAGGCAAACGTCTATACTGACTCACTGACAGGTTATAGTAATAAACTGTAATAACCACAATTAATAATCATATTTTCCCATCAGACACTAAACGTAGAATGGTGTTAATAAGTTATCATGGCTGCTAATTAGCAACAACTGATTTTGTTAGTGAAGTTTGTTGGTTCGTTGGTAAGCGACGCCGGCTACTCCCCCCCCCCCCCGCAACGACCCTTCACAACCCTTACTATTGCACTTAAATATTATAAAACAAGAGATATAAACTACATATCTTTATTCTAAAATAAAATAAACTTCTAAAAAAAATAAATGTAATTAGATTAGACATTAATACTATTTACAAATCAATTATTAAACTTGGCGTTAAGTATATTGCTAATATTGGTATATATGGTCACAGTATTTTTCAATAAATGCATTACAATCATATTGCTTTAAAAAGAAAATTAGCACAATGATTTTAATTACTTATGAGATAAGTAATTCAATTTCTAGAGCAACATGAGAACTAGTAATTGGAGGTACGAATTCGAAACATAACGGAAGATTTGGCCTCAAAATAGTTCATGTAGCTCCAAACTTTTTTAGTATCGAGGTACCTCAGTTTTGTATCAAAATCTTCAATTTTAGTTCAAAATTAGTGATATCTAAAGTTAATTAATTCTTAGCAATTATAGTTTAAAACGATCTTAACAGCGAAATTAGCTTTTGATCTGTTTGATGTTGTGTAAGTTATTCTCTACTTTATGGTTATGTTTAACTCGTTATGATTTTATTCATTTTAATCTATCATAAATAGAAAAAGCTGGCTTTATTAAAAAATATTTTTCACGTTTGGCACTTTACTTTACTTAAGAAAATAATTAATACAAATAACTCTATTAAGTTCCCAGGAGGCAGTTATGATGAAGCGCTGCGTTTCTAATGACAGCCATTAACTTCAGTAGGTCAAGGACTTAAATAAGTCTCAATGTTTTTCGACTAGTTTAATGAATTTTTAAAATGCCATCTTTGTTTCAATTTTAGAAAACATTAAATTCCTAATATCCAAATTCAAGTCTGAAATATAATGTGATTTATAAGAATTTGAAAAGTTAATAAACATGTTACTTTTTTAAATTAAAAACTCAATTCAGTTAATTTTAATCCTCTATTTCCTCGTAATAAAACTTTTTTTTAATTTAGTTGGGAGAATAAAAAGTTTTATTAAAAAAACAATACAATCTATCAAACTCTAGAGAAATAGGTAATAAGAGCTGTAAGTATACATTCCTACTATAAAAATATCAAAGGATAAATATTATTAATAATATATGTATATGTTATATATATAATAATAATATACATAATTATATTATGGCGTCGTTTAGAGATTTTTTTGTTCTTACAGTCATATAATAAAAATAAATAAAATAACAAATAAAAAAAATAGATTGATAAATTAAATAATAGAAAAATAAATAAACAATTTATCTAAAGAAAAGTAATGCTAAATAAGAAAACCAAGCTCTGCTCTCAGGGGAATTGCAAAGCAGCATTTCAGGAGATGGAGTGCAATAAACCGATTCCATAGACGTACCTCGTAAGTACGGCATGGAGTCCACATATAGAAAAAAAAAATAGATAGACCCTATAACAAAACCTAAGACTTTTTTCTCATTCTTTTTTTAAATAATTATAATTAAAACTTAGATGGGAATTCAATAAAAAAAAAAAAAAATTGGGACAGAAAAAAGACTCACAGTAACAAAATTCAAATCTTTCAGGGAAAACCTTTTAGGAAATTTATGTAGATACCTTGGTACATCAAGACCATTACTTTGCATATTGATTTGCCCTTGTCAAATGAATGTCTTAAAACTCTCATAAATACCATATCCATAACAAACACAAGCTTAGACGACTAGGGAGGAGCTGGGTGTGGAATTTTTTCGTCAAATAATTATATTTTATAATACGCCTGTAGGCGTCATACTACATTTTAAAAATATTACAAAAACAAAATAAATTCATCACTTTCTTCATCTCTATTGACAGGTATAAATAGAGATTTGAAATTAAAAACAAAAACGTTTTTTTCAATATTTTGTTGTTTTTAATAGCAAAAAAATTTCCATAGGGTGTATTGAGATTTTATGATATTTAATAATAATCATTGAGAAAGCGGGATGGCTCAGTGGATAAGGCGCTGAGCAAAAAACGGGTCGCGCACCTGGCTGTGGCAGATAATTATTTATTCTGTTACTGTACTGAAACTGAAGCCAAGAGTCAAACCGGTGAGTTCAGAGAGCCCTCCGGGATCCACCTAGCCCCATAAAATTCCAATAATTGTGGAAAAATCTGGTGGTTGAGAGTGTTCATGAATAAATCATCTACTTGTACAACCGTACTTCTCTACATAGTACTGAAACCCTGACCTTTTATGGATTGGAGCGGTTACAGATTAATTAATTATAATCATGACAGTTGCATCTAAAATATGATAATTACTGTTTATTCTGTGATTCATCACATACCCATATTTTGTTTTCCTTTTCAACAAAAAAATAATTTATACCTTGAAAGCAACATGAACATGTAAACGTATTCCAAAACAGCCGGGCTCTTCATAAATATCCGAGAGAGCTCAAAGCTTTTATCCAACGTTTACAGACCTCAAAAATTGAAAGCACTCCCTCGTATAATACACGTTTCTTTGTGAAAGAAGGAACACATATTCTCTCTCATATTCTTGGTCCGATGTAGTTACAAACCATGAAACTGCTTAAATGTTGCAAATCCTTTTATCTTTGTGTTTTGCTGTACCTATAATAACGTCAACATATTTAATAATTTATTGGAACGTTTGGGAGCTTTAAGAATTACGAACAATAAGAACTTATTAAATTATTTAGTTAAACCAATCTTCATTTAATAGTTATTGCTTATTTTTTTCTTTTTGTTTTTTTTTTTAAACTTATTCATCACTTCAAATGTTTCCTGTAACCGCCTTTTTATTATATTTTCCTTTGAATGTATGTGTTAGTCTTATTCTCGTAAAATGTATCTATTTGTTTGTTTTTGGTAACCTGATCTACTGCTGTGACTATGAATGATGGTCTGATCCCACATTGCCGTCTAATATTGAATTTGTTTAGCGGGTCACTGAAGAGGATCTAGGAGGGTGAATTCCGGAGAGCGAATTTGTTGATCGGGTGAATTAAAAAATTGTGAAATGGTGAAATTGGAGGAGCAGAAATGAGAAAGAAAAATAGGAATGAATTGAAACATTTGTATTTGTTATACAGACCGAAATTGATTGTAAAAGGAAACTGTAGGGAAAAAAAATTGTTTATTATATCTTATTATTACATCTCTTTATATCTGATTATACCATGTATGTGTAATTTATATATGTCCGATTACGGATTGATAAGTATGCTGTGTGAGATAGCAACCTGATGTATTTAGGCAACATAGATAAATAAAGCATTTCTCTCTCAATAAACATTTCTAGATGTTTTCCACATCTTTAGGATTTTCAAGTAATTAAATCATTTAACTTATGTAAAATCAAGAGTAATGTAAATGTCAGATGAAATGTAATTATTTATGTTGAAATTAAAATTGTTCAATATTTTATTACAAGATAAAGCTTTAAAGGTTTAATGGTTCTGAAGATAAGGACAGAGCCTCAGAAACCTTGATTTATATGTATACTGAATACCAGAGAAGTTAGTAAATCCAGTACGGATGCACATGACAGAAACTTTTAATAAAGTTGGAATCGGTAATCATTGTTCTGAGTAGTTTGTGGTTCGCTCGGGTTTAAATAATGCTATTCAACTATCACATATCTTATCATTTAGCCTTAGAATACGTTATTAGAAATATAATCCATACCATAAAGGGTTCAACTTTAGGTCGTAAAATACCCGTGCTTGGGTACGCTGATGATTTGGTATTATTGAATGAAGACAAGAAAGTATTATACTAAACATAACTACGTTGATAAATTTGTTTTCATACCTTTATTGGATTTTTCAACTGTGCATTTATATATATACATCCAGTAAAATTGAGTTTTGTTCTTCTATTTAGGTGCTTCGGAGGTTTGTCAGGAATGGAAGAGGAAGCAAGGTTAGAAACCAGTGGGTTGAGGAGTTTATATTGGAAGGAACGGTATCTGGTTCGGGTTAGATCGGTTACATATGGAACAATAAGGTTTTTATGTATGATTTTATTTGTGACAAAGGAAGGAGCATCGAGGATTTTGGATTGGATAAGAGAGGAAGTCGAAGGTTTAGTGGAGTCCCAAAGCTCAACTTCGTATGTCCTGATTGGCCTTATTATTAGATTGGCCTTGTTATTACAGTCAAGTTGATCAGTCTTCTTCGTTGACAAAATTTAGCAAATGAATGAGGACTCGAATTAAATAAGAATAAAATAAAATAAATGTTTAGCAAGTAGAAAAGAGAGATATTTCGGTGATATAGATATAGGAGGAAATACAATTGAACAGGTAGATAGGTTTAAGTATTTAGGTTGTACGGTAACTAGAAAAAACGAAATTGTTAAGGAAATAAAAGGTTTTTAAAGGCATAAACTGTTCGTCAATTTCGAAATTACTTAGCTCACTTAGCTGTTTTTAAAAATTAAAAGAAACTTAAAAGTTAGAATTTACAAAACTATTATCCTTCCAACTTTACGGATGCGAAACGTGGCCTCTGAAACTGAAACTGCTTAGGTTTTTTTTAAAGAAAGTATTATGTAAAATATTTGAACGGAAAAAGGATGAGTTAACCAGAGAATTTAAAAGACTATACAACAACTGAATTGAGAGTATTGTACCTGATAAATATAATTGAGGTTATAGCATTACGGCGTATAAAATGGGCGTGTAGTGAGCGGTTCCCTAAAATGTTAATAAATGCCGAACCTATGTGTAAATGTACCTGAGATAGACCTATGCATAGGTGGGAGGATTACATCAAAAATGATTTAGTAGATTTGGGTGTGAACAGTTGTCATTCGGTAGATGGGTGTTAGGGTGTCGGTGTCGAACCTTCGGGCCCTCTAGGCCTTAATTATTATAATTATATTATAAATAAATTATGAAGTATCAATCAGACTGATGTAGGAAAAAACTAGTTAGGACAAAATTAAACTCGCTTTGAAAAAAATTAAACGTTTCAGTCTTTTTACCTTGTCCATTTAAACACTTTTTCACCCCATTTCATTTAGTAAAATTACTATGTTAAATATAATTTTTTTAAAATTTCTTGAGACTGCTATAGTATATAGTAGCTATTCTTCCTAGGTCATTAATTATAAGTCAAAATCACTTTTTTTTTTTTAAACTTCTTTAATTTTCGATTAATCTTTTTTATAAATATTTATTTATTGCTATTTACAACTGTACATTGTAATACATTTAGTAAATCTGATCTAAGTTAAATTGGAGTGTTATAGGCGTGTAGAAAATAGAAAATTAAAAGTTTTACAAATTAATGAAGTTTTGAAAGAAAAATAGGGTGATTTTGACTTATAATTAATGACCTGAGCGGAATAGCCTGCAAAACATTTTTAAATTTTGATGTGAAGTGAGAATTTATATTTGAAGATTGTCCTTGAGGATGGCCGATTTGGCCGAAACGTTGGACTGTTGATATAATAAAGAGTGGTGAGACTAAACAAGGATACCATTTGATTTATTTAATAAAATTATCATGTTTCACAAACACTACTCTTTGGTAAAACTACTATTAAACAACAGTTCTAGCATTTTCTTGTTAATAATTTATTTATTGATATTTACAACTGTATACATATATACACATCAAGTAAATTTGCTGTAAGTGATATTATGACATGATACATACATGTGGAGAATCTACCCATTTATAGAACTCCAAAAACATTTCTAAAGGAGAAGATCTCGAGGCCATCTTCTTTTCAGACGCCTAGGAGGGTTATTAGGTAGTGAAGGAGAAGCCAGGTTAGAAACGAGTTGGTTTGGGTGGTTGGGAAGTTTATTATGGAAGGATTGGTATCTGGTTCTGGGCAAATCGGCAACATAGGGGACATTGAGGTCCTGATGGATGATTTGATTTGTGACAAACAAAGGAACATTAAGGATTTTGGACTGTAAGGATTGGATTCGAGAGGAATTAGATGGTTTAGTGGAGCCCCATAGCTCAACTTTTTTTTTAAAATGCTTTTTATTTACAACATATTAATTAATATTACACATAAAATTAACTTTATTAAAACTTGCATTGGTGTTAAAACTATATAAACTAATATTATGTAACTAATATGTTAATAAATAAAAGGAAACTATTATTTAAACTTATTTATATACAATGCTAGAATTATAGTAAATGCATATTTTCATGTTCTCTACTTTCTATAAAAAGGTGTGAGGTCGGGTGTTATAACTTCTCACTACAGCTGCTCTCATTCAAAATGTCATTTAAATTAATTATGCAGGCGCAAATAATTGGATGGAACTACAACTTGAATTTGACCAACTTCTTCAAAGTCCTCCCTCTCTCTAGCCACAGTCAGGGATGGTCAAACTCACAGACCCCACCAAACATTTACAATTATAACTTCATTCATTAAAATTTTCCCTATGTATGATTCATTGCCGGAGGCTCTGTTCACAATATGTTAGGGAATGGCTAATGCATATCTAATGTGTATGTATACATTTGTGTACTTAATTAATATTAATAGTTTCATTAATAATAGCAATATATCAATAGATTGAATCATATGGTAATAACATCTTAAAAATAAAATTACAAAATGATTGTGTATAATAAACCTAATAAATGTGATTTAAATAAATATGGAAAGGTTTGCTTGATAACGCACAAATGTAACTAAAGAAATTATTTAATGAATTATGATCACAAGTCAATAGTATTTATACACGCATTTGTAGATATTTTAGCTTTGTTCCCTAAATGAAAATAAAAAATTGAAAACTTGAAATAATTGACATAAAACCTTTGTAATGATTCATTTAACACTAAACAATACATGCATTTGTAATTTAGTTATATTGCTGACTCAAATTTAAACTACATTTAGTAAAACATATTATCAAGTATTATTTGCAATAACACTATAACCGCAACTTTGAATGGAATTTTCATTTTCATGTCCTTTACCGACGTGCTTAAATAAAATTGCTTTTGAATTCCGTAATCCTATCCTCATTATTTTATTAGCTATATACAACCAGTGATTGGGGGTAACTCTCATTCTATCTGAACGTCTCAATTGGCTAGAAGTCATCATGAACGGTGTAACATTGACGCCTTCTCCAAAAGCGTGGGATCGTCCAAAGTAAATTTGTGGTAACAGTAGTTCTTCTGCAAGTTCATCAATCAAAATACAACTAGTTGCTTTATTGTCTGCAGGACTTTGTTGCGAATAGATTTCACCATTCCGCATTAATGGTTCTTCTCATAAAGTAATGATATTTTACTGGAATATGTATAACAATATCAGTTTATGGATTACTGGATAATTTTCTTCAAAAAAATCGGTTATTAATAATAACATGTATTATAAAATAATTAACCGTTCTTCATGTTATATTAAGTCCCAGTGGACACTTTATATTCTGTAAAGCAAAGAAAATGCAGAGAATGGGATTGCTTCCTCGTACCACTGGGAAATACCCCTATACTGGGACAAAAACCCATTTTCATTCCCCTTCGCCCCCAAAATGCAAAAACTCGTCTTTTCTATCCTTAAGAAATGATTAAGAGATTACAAGGCTAATTTGTTTTTTCTTAATTTTTTCATTATTGATAACGAAAGGATTAAATAATCTATATATATAAGTTAACGATAATTTTTTTTTTTTTTTCTGGAATTGGAGGGTATTTAAATCCATTGTATGTAGACAAAAGTTAAAAAACGTAGTTTTTCTTTAAAATCTTAACCCTTCGTAGGGCGCGGTCAAGGATTCTCAAAATATGGTCGCGGTGAGTCTGACAGGCACACGATACATACAAATTCGTGAAGTCTCTAAATTGCCATATTTAATTAAACCAAGAATTACCGATCATCTTGAGGATGTAGGCAATTACGGATAAATATATAAAATAAATTTAATACATTTCATATTATTTATTTAGGTACAAATACCAAAAAAAGTCAAAATGCGGAATTCGCATATCATGAATATAAATCAAAATAGGACCTTTTATCCTCGAAACAAATTTCAAAAAGGGGTCAGACATGAAGTTGAAATATATGGGAACAGAAATAAGTAAGAGTCATCGTCCATCAGAGCCGATGAAGGATCGCAAGAACAGGCTGAAAAGCATGTTGTATAGAATGGTTTCGCATGAGAGGCAAATTCCTTGGTTGCATTTCACACAGGAGTAGTTCGTGACCCGATATATTACTGACCATGCAATCACAACATCTGGACACCTTTTGGAGGTGGGGAGGGGTTGATTTTGGACGATCATCAGCCGGGAGGGACCTTGAGACGAATTTTCAAGGAGGTGTGAAGGATTTCCGCCGGCTTCTTCGCTGAAGTTGACCGATACACAGTTCATGTGACAATTCTTTGGGGAAAATTCTTCTTTGAATTCATTCCAATTGATTTCCGAGGTGAAAAACTCAGGAATCGATCCCTACCAATTTTAATATAGTATAGAAAACAGTCATTGGGCATCGATGTGTATTTTGCTGCACGTTGTATGCAGCTCACATTTGGTTAGCAGTGTCACCTCCAGTTTTGTGAGCATTATAATAAATTATGACCTCAGGTTTTTTTTTTCTCCAGTACTTTTATCAATGTCTTTGGTTCCGAGCACAGAAGAAACCAAGAGTACCCAATTATCCTTGTATGTGACGTAGGTTGCCAACACTTTTTCGTCGTTGAAACCAAAAAGGCCAGAATATTGTGGTCTCTCTATAGAATATCCCTATCAAAGAAATACTGAAATAACGATTGAAGAATTCATAAAAAAATCTTGGAAAGAGGCGCGATGAACCTGAACGAAACACCAGAAAGAAAGAAAATTACTCTAACACAACTATCGAAAAACAGCGAAGTGCTTGAATTTACTATCTAAAGTGAAAAATATTGACCTTAGGTTTGTAACGTAATCGGGCGCGGTGAGCTTGTCAGATCAAAATACGCGTGACACCCTTTCTTGACGGCAGGAGATGAACTGCCTGGGCGGGTTGGAACCACCCCACAAAGTTAGGAAACTACTGGGAGGTAGGGGTCACACTCGGTGCCTTTTTGGAAGAGGCAGTAAAAAAACCGAATCCTGTGGCTGTCAGATCAGCCACGCCCAATGCAGGGTTAAATATTTTCTTGAGACTGGTTAATGTTGTTTAAATAAATAATTTAAATTTTATCCATTATAGTCTCGAAACATTTTATTTTATTTACAAGTCCGACGTAAGTCCTAACCTGTTGAAGGTAGGTTCTGTTTGGAGTTTGCAAATGAAAATAGTAATAAGAAAAGTGGTTAGTAAAAGTTTTAAATTTGGAAAGGAATTTTATAGAAGAATTTGTAAGTAGGAATCTATTTTATATAAGAAAAGACAAAAAATTTTATAATGTTATTGTGATATTATTTTAATGATTAATTATTTAAAGATGGGACAAAGGCAATTGCATTTAAAGAATTTTAAAGGAAAAAAATGAAAACAAAATAAGGAATCCTTGATAATGACCTAAGTGGTCGAAACGTTGGAAGTTTAAAAAGAATAAAGTTGAGAGAAAAAGGATCAAAATTGTTTTAAAAAAACAGCGTTTATTACATCTATGATCCTCAACAATTCAAAATACTTAATAATATTATTTATAATTTATCTTACCTTTATTAATTAAAGTTTATTTAATCACTTTTACATTAGTATATCAATCTTGCCGATGTTTCGGACAGTCCATCTCCAGGATCCTTTAATTAATTTATACACTTTTTGAACTAAATAATTTAAAAACACAACTTCATGCTGGCTATATTGCCCAGGTCAATTCAACAATACTCTATGAAACATTAAAACATTAGGTAAACATATATTATAAGTATATATAATACATATAATAAGCGTAACCTACATTATATCTAATTACCTAATTTGTCAATTTTCACATTAAGACAAAAATTAAAATTCTTTATCAGTCACTTATTTGTTAAAATTTATCACAACAGTGTTTGTAACCTTCTCTCCACTCAGGTCAAGCATTTAAATTATTTATTATAACTATATTTTTGTTAATTCATTTTTCATTTCAATTAATTGTAAAATTCCCATCATGGGATTTTCAATTGTTTTTCTTTCTTTTTTTCGTGATAAAAAGTAGTGTATGTGTTAATTTTTGGCATTTCAATATTAGTGAGCATTAATATTATAATTAAATATTATCATTAGATCTTATTTATTTTTTAAATATTTTAAAATATTTTTTAAACTATAATCGCAAATATTAGTCATGACTAAAATCGTTGTGAATAAATTTGTCCTAAAACTTAAAATGTGTACTGTTACGTTTAGAATAAGAAGTACATACGTTCTTATTTCAATATCTTTATTTAATCACTTTTACATTAGTATATCAATCTTGCCGACGTTTCGGACAGTCCATCTTCAGGAGCCTTAAATTTCTTATTTTGTTTTAACAGGTCATTTTCAGTTCAATTACTATTTGAAAGTTTTTCATTTGTTATTTGTTAACGTCATACAGTGTTAAAAAGGTTTTTTACTTCCTACAAGATTGTAAGAAGTAAAACAATGTTTTTTTAAAAATCTTATAAGATTGTGAATTAATTTCCCGAAACGAAAAAAATAGAAAATAACATAACTTTCGAAAAATAAACTAAAAACAATATACATATTTTATTACATCGTCGTTTTGTATTATGTTTAGATTTCCTATTACCATGTAGGAATTTGAAATTTGTGTTTGCCAATTGATAACTTTTATGTTTGTTCAGTTATGTTATGAAATTAGATTTGTGAATCGTTATTATCTTCGGTTCCTAAATTGATTATTATTAAAATGTTCAGTATTTAAATGTCTATATTTTCGTTTCTTGAATTTCGTGAATGCTTTACTTTATTTTTGGAAATTCTATTAAACTTTTATTCATTAATTGTCAAGAAAAGTTGAATGCAAAAGGAAGATAACTTAAAAGGTATAGTATGTAAGATCAACACAACATGTTTCATAACATTTTTTCCATTCCTTCACTGAAAACAGGAGTGATGGTTTCATGAGCAATGGAAATGCAAAAAACAAAGTAATTTAACCATAAAACATAAGAACCAAAGAAATCATTTTAATTGCATAAAAATGGTCATCTTACTACAGTTAATATTTACTATATTATTATTTAACTTGGAATGAAGAGATTAATAACCAAATTCATTTAGGTTAATTAAAATATGCCCATTTTCTCTTATATCAATATAATCTGTGTGTACCATGTTAAATGAATATTAATATCCTATGAGTTTCTACCTGAGTAAGCGGAGTGATGACATGGTAATGTTGTCAATTGATTAACCATGGTTCACGCTCCAACAAGCATAATCAACAACTTAGCCTATTCATGTGAGCTATATCAGTTCAGGTTCAACAATTACACCTGAAATTATTTCCATTTCAATATATCCATGTTTGTTTAAACCAACCAATTCCAGCAGTTGGACAAGAATAATAAAACAAACGCTAGGGACCATTCCAATAACAGGAAAGGACAACTAAATTTCTATTCAATTGTCTTTTGATTTTTTTTTTCTTTTTTCAAGTTTATATACTTCTCTTTGAGAATTCCAGGAAGACTCCCTATTCCCTTGTAATAAGTTTCTCTCTTTCTGGTATTTGACATTGTTACTATTTTTTTCATATAATTTTTTTATTATACACTACAGAAATAGACCTTAAAAGAGATTCCAAGAGAATTTATCCCAAACCACAGCAGTTCTATGTTCATTTATGATCGATAGTGTATGATACTGAAAAACAAAACAAAACTGAAACAGTAAACTTAATATTCCTTCATTCTGTTTTATAAAAAATTCTTTTACTATATTTAGGTATCAACAGACTATGATGCGTTTTCACAACTAAAATAAAGACGAGGTAATGGATTCTAAGTGTAATTGTATGTTGTTTTTTTTCATAGGCTGCTTTGCACTAAGGTGTTACTAGAACCAAATTGATGTTTAAACCATTTTTATTAGTGATAAATATAAAATCTGTGGTTTTGGTAATTTTTATACCCAAATCAACCTAGCCTAAAGTCACAGTTTAAAATATTCAGTTAAAATATCGCTGAAGATCGATATCATTTATATGATAATTATTCAATTTATCCAATTTAAAATTATTTTTATTATCATTTACTTAGTGTTCTATATTAGGCATGGGACTGTTATAGACCGGGGGGTTGGTTCCCGATTCTCCTTCGAATGGAATATGAAGCCGAAACGAGGACTCGGAATGTCCACCATTGCAATCTAAATAGAAAAATAATGCAGTTGAATAACGAAATTTAAAAAAAAAATCTTCCTTTAAAGTACGTTTAATTTTGTTTACTTGAAAAAAAAAAAATAAGCAGTTCTCATTGCTAGCAATCATAAATAATAGATAAATACAAAATATAAAATTATTTTATGAATAAATAATAGAGAAAAATGGAAATATCCCATTCTAACGGGAAAAGCCGGTATTTGCCGATTGCATTACGGATTCGTTATCTTTTGCTAAACTGTTGTATTCTCAGCAGGAACAAACTTTATATTCGTTTTTCCCACCCCTAGAAACCCTATAATATAAATTTCTACAGGAACAGAATAATAACATTTTTTGTATAAATTAAATTTTAAATAAATAAAAAAACAACAGTTTTTGTTAATATTTTTTTCTTCCTTGTCATAAATCTACAAAAAACTTGGGGAGGTGTGTATAGTAGTAAGTGAAAGTTGCGTGATGCTTTGCACAGCAAATTTTTTATCACTGAGATCAGCTTTCCTCTGCAGTAAACGAGCGAATTTATGAACCTTTTTTTCAGTTTACTACCAAACTGAACTATACTTCCTGTCATCTGGTTAATTAGTGCAATATATTGTGAAATTTATTGATAATTTTTTTTATTAACTTTATTATAATTATGGAATTAATGAGGATGATGGATCATATTTCATATCGGGCACGGTTGTTTAGGAGTAACGTAGGTTGAACCGATCAAGGCTCAGTGTACTCGGGTAATTGGAATTGTGTTTCAGAGACAAACCAATTATCATTTCAATTAGAGTTGACCGTTCACTAACTAGTCTCCTTTCCATCATAGTATCCAGGTAGTTACGAACTCTTTAGCATTTATACTCTTTCAGTTTTTAATTTATTTTTCTTGTTAATTTGAAAAATTATCCTTTTCCTTACTCTCTTATCCAGCAATGCTGATAACACTTACGACTGATAATAATATTTACAGCTTATCATTGATGTTATTGAAAATTGTTATTTAAAAATGTGGCTCATTGAAGTTGGGCTACTAAATGTCAGTAAACCACATTTTTCATTTTTTTTTTCACAAACTTGATATAGTAAGTACTGTATAAATTCTGTTGCGGTGCGGGCTTAACAAAAACTTACACTTTTTTTTTTTATTAACCCCTTCCTAGTAATGGGGGAGGGAAGAGGAGATTATCTAGAGGTATCCCGGGCCGAATTCGAACCGGCCCCGCTGCAGTCATGGGACAGTCGCTTATAACATTTATGTTATATTTTTTGAAATTAATACGAATTTACATTGAATTAATTAATTAATAATTAAAACAATGGTTTGCTAAACTAAAAGTAAGAGGTAATTAATTATGATTAGCTAACAAACAAATGGGTCTAGCTTTTTTTTTTATCAGACATTTTAAAAAAAAAACTAATATTGATACTGTTTTGCCTCAATTTTTTTTAAAAATTAATATGAGGCAGCACTGTAGCTAAGATGAGAGCCTCTGATGAAGTTTTCCTTAACTGCCCTCCAGTACTGTTCCATCTGATCTCCTTTTCGGAATCCGCAAATGCGCACAAACTGTCTCAACTCATAGTACAAGAGCCCAAGAGGAGAAAAAAGGCAGTTATCTCACCCCAATTTTTGATTACTTTAATGAAATCTATGTATAATTACTTGTCAAAATTGATGAGTCTGCCAACTATAGGTAGGGGGAATAAAAAATTGCGGCTGTTTCAAAGCGACAAAAAAAACTAATTTTTCATTAGGAGCTCTATTTCTTAAAAAGTAGGAACAACACAAGAAAATCTAAGAGAGCGTCATTTAAAGAAGAGTAAATTTGCTAAAATATGAGCCCAAATAGAGTTATTTTCATTAAATAGTTTTTGAGATATAGTTTTTTAAAAAGTAACGTTATATAAAAATGTTGTATGGGACGTACTGAAAGATAAGTAGTTAGTGAATTTATTTTGGAAAATTTATATCTCAAAAACCAGTTTACGTACAGATGTCTATTAGCACTCAAATTAAAGCTAGTTTATGATAATAATAATGAGCTATAAAGTAGTTTATGATGTTTATCTTCAGTATAGGAGTAGTAGTTTTCATGAAATTTTCTAAAATAAATTGATTTATAGTTGTTCAGACAAATTTATATTCATATGTGAATATCATAAAAACTCCTACTCCTACGAAGATAAGTATCATAAAGTACTTTATAGTAAGTTAATTTCCTTTATTTTGAATGTTAGCAGACATATGTGCGTCTTATAAATCTAGAGATATATTTTTTCAAAAATCCAGCATTTTATACGAACAACTAGAAATTAACATTTTGTGAGTTTATTTTGTCAAATATAAAACTACTCCTACAAAGATAGACGTTATTAACTATTTTGTAGTAAATTTAACTAGCTTTAATTTGAACGCTGGCAGACATCTGTACGTCCAATGGTTTCTGAAATGAAGTTTTTCATAAATCAAACTTATTGTCCGAACAACTATAAATCAATTTATTTTAGCAAATATCTAGAAAATTACTATTCCTAGGAAGGTAAAGGTCATATACGTCTTTATAGTCCATTATCCTAGCTTTAATTTGAGTGCTAATAGACATCTGTACATCATATGGTTCCTGAGATATAAATTGCTCAATATAATTTAACTAGCTACTAATCTTTCAGTAGATTCTTAAGAAATTTTGCTTTTTAAAAAACTATATCTCGAGAACTATTGGACATAAAGAGCTCTCTTATGGCTAATATTTCAGCAAATTTACTCTTCTTTAAATAATGTGCTCTTAGGTTTTCTAGTGTTGTTGGTAGTTTTTATGATATAGAGCTTCGAATGAAAAATTATTGTTCTTTAAGGTTTTGAAACAGCCGCCGTTTTTTATTCCCCCTACTATACTTGGCAGACTCATCAATTTTGACTAGTAATTATACCTGGTTTTCATTAAAGTAATCAAAAGTTGGGGTGAGATAACTGCTTTTTTTCTTCCCAGCTCTTGTACTATCAACAGCACCTCAGTAATTTGCCTGTTCTGTGAGCCAGCGGTAGTCTCGATCTTCACTTGTTTTTAACCTCACGAAAGCCCTCTTGCGCATTACCCATATAAATAAAAACCTCTATTTACTATTATTTAAATTCTAATTTACACCAGTCTATTGTCTGGCCTCTCGGGTAAACTATTTTACGTATTTTTATTAATTACCTATATGTCACGGTTTTTTCAACGTAACCCCTTACTATATATACTATGTATATTTCATATGTAGATAAGTGAAAGTAATTTAGTATTGAAGAAATACAATGGCCATGTGTGCTCTTTGGGAATGCATCCTAATGAGTGCAATGAATAATTTTTATTTTAGCACCGCTCTGCTCTTTTATTCCGACGCTAAGCTCCGAACTTTTACTTGGTCCTAAAAGCTAAGGGTGAAAAGGTTTTCTTTAGGGCTGCAACTCCACTGAATTATGGAGAAAGAGAACAAAAACCCGCTCGATATTGGGCTCTTTGTGTGGGTGTTTTACTCTTTGGTCCGATAGCTTTTAGTCGAGAATGGTTTGTTCTGCTACTTGATCATCTTCCATTAATTTAATTTACTTCGAGCTATCACAGAACATTTTCATTAGTTGATTACAAAACGGCTATTCTCTTTGGTTCAGAAGTTGTAATTAATTAGAACTAATATAAATGAACCGTGATTTTACCTATTGATCTCTATACTTCCACAATGAACGAATACTCTTTTTAATTTTGGACTAAGCTTATAGGCAATTATTGTAAGATAGGTTTTTAGAAGTTTAAATGGGTCAACTTTTTGACAAAGGTAATTCTTGAACATGTAAATGAAACTAATCGATCTGGTGTATAGGATCCAAGTTTAAAGAAATTTCTAAAGCCCGGATTATTTTTATAGCAATTTCAAGAAAATTACACTTTTCTAATAATAAACGTTTGTAGCGTGATAATCCATTATGTAAAATTAGACCGATAATGGACATGACCGAGAAAAGATTCAAAGTATTCACGTCAAGCCGAGATGTTTCCTTGGATGAGTCCTTGATGGAATGTAGAAGCAGAATTTCCTATATTCAATATAACAACACAAGGAGAGCCCGATTCGGAATAGAATACTACAACACACTATGAACACAATGTATTAGCAATTTTAGGGTTTATGAAGGATAGGATAAGTCTAAAGGGGGTAAGTAGCACTAAAATTGTTCTAGATATGATGAATAAAAGTGACTTGTTGATTAATCATTTCAAATAGTTTTATGTTGTGCAAAATAATTACTGGTAGATACCATCCCCCTTATTATTGTCAATCTATAATGAAGTAAAAAAAATTTATTAATGCAATATTGCTTTTATTTTTCATATTTTGAAACATTTTTATATAAATACTTATAAATACAAATACATTTTTAAAAAAATGTTGGTGATAATAACGAATATTTCACTTTTCTGTGTGATCAAAATAACTTTACCTTTTCTTATTTTACTATTATTTAATTCATTTATCTGTATAAGTTTATTTACAATGTGTATATATTATTTTGTTATTATTATAATCCATTTTATTTCATACTTATTAATTTTATTTTATTTTTTTCGTTATATATTTACAATTTTATTTGTAATATGTACTGGGTTGTAAAATAAGTACGTAGCGTTTTTTAATATTTCAATTTAAACCTCTCTGTGTTTATGAAATAATGTTTACTAGGTTGATAATGTTTACATATCCTAAAAAAGGATTAGTTAAGGTGCTTTTACGCATCAGTTTCAACCGAGATCCCTTAACTATAAGTGGCATTTTGCTTGCTCAAAATAGAAGAGAAAAATATTCATTTTCGTCATTTAATGATTTTTAATTTCGTAAAAGGAAATTCCGCTGCATCTGTGCTAACTATATGTACCGCTGTGTTAACAATCTGTAGTTAACAAAATTTGCAGCATATATGGCGATGATGCCTTAGGAGAAAACACCGTCCGTAAGTGGCTTGCTCTGACCAGAACGGGAAATTTTGACTTGGAAAAGCCGAAAAGCGCTCGGGTCGTCCTTCTACTGTTGATGATGACCAAATTCAAGCATTGGTCACAGACAACCCTCACTCTACGACACGGGATATCGTAGAAACGCTTAACATATCTGATGCAAGTGTCTTAAATAATTTGTGTCTCAAAATCGTAAAGGCATAATTTTCCATCACAATAAACGGGCGTTATTCGAAAGGAAATTCTCACGTGTCTTTGCAGACCTGGCAGAAATTATTGGAGTTTAGCAGGGATATGATCCCCCACCCATTCTAATCACCAGACCTTGCCCCAGCAGATTTTCACTTATTTCGAGCCCTTCAAAACTCTTTTAACAAGAAACACTTTAATTCGCTCGAAGACTGCAAAACGCACATAGTGGAGTTCATTGCGCAAAATTATGAATTAAAAAATTACCTGAATGATGGCACCATGTTTTACATCAAAATGGGTCTCATATAATTGATTAAAAATATATACAAGAATTTGAAGTTTTTATTGAAATCACTTGTATACAACACTACGAACTTATTTTACAACCCAATATATACAGGATGACTGATTAGTTACAGTGTTAATACTTATTATCCTTGACAGTGGTAGATTGTGCAATATTATTTCAATAAAAGTTAAAAAATAAAAATAAAAATTAGCTAAATAGTAGATTCTTTAAGCCAGCTTCTGCTATATAACGAAGTGATTTTTTTTCAGGTAACGTTCAATCCCCAGATTTTTCTCCATTTAAGGGTACCCACTTTATGATGGCTACAGTTCCCCTACTCTCCCCCCCCCCTCCCTCATCCTCTTCTTTTCTTCTTATTTTTACTTGTATTTATTTGTTCACATTTAATAACCTCGAAGAGGTCCATCACATTCAAATATTATAGAAAGAGTTTTACAAAATTTAATAAAATAAATTAAATTAAAATTTTTTACTTGTGCTAAAATAAGTTGGCAACATGTTGGATAAACTAACATTAAAAAGCAATGCAAGTGAGATATTTTCCTAAATCTTATCTTTGTTATATAATTTTAATTATAAATTAGAAAAATATAATATTATGAATGAATATACTGTTATAAATTTCATTAATCAGTTTGATGAATTCTTAGCCGCATGGAATGTTTATAATTCTGAGCAGGTCTCATCTCGTTATTAATGAAATTGGTGGTAACAGTATCTCGGGAAGAATCTCCTTCAACTCATTTAACTTAGTAAGTGGATAAAGGAGCCCTTGGTTATTTTCAACTAATTTAAAGAATCCGGTAAAGTGCTCATTTAATGGAATCAAAATTATACTCTATCGATAGCCAATATTACAATCCACTGCCTTTGGAACGACCGGTATCACGTTATATACTGTCTATTTTATATATATTTTTTATTTATTTATTTT
>NW_027113424.1:31870-34145 GCF_000696795.3 Halyomorpha halys
TAAAAATAATTAAAAGGAGCTGTTTGTAGGTATCCTTGAAAATGACCTAAGTGGTCGAAACGTTGGAAGGTTTTTAAGAAGAATAAAGTTGAGAAAAAGGATCAAATATTGTTTTTAAATAAACTAAACCATTCTCAAACAAGAATATATTAATAAAAATTAATCTAAAGTTATTTACGTTAAATATTCTTCGAGATACAGCTTTTTAAAAAGCAACGTTTAGAAAAATGTTGTATGTGACATACTGAAAGATCAGTAGTTAGTGAATTTATTTTGAAAAATTTATATCTCAAAAACCATTTGACGTACAGATGTCTATTACCACTCAAATTAAAGCTAGTTTAATGAGCTATAAAGTAGTCCATGATATTTATCTTCGTAGGAGTAATAGTTTACATGAAACTTGCTAAAATATATTGATTTATAGTTGTTCAGACAAATTTTCATTTGCCAAATTTATATTCACATGTGAAAATCATAAAAACTACTACTCCTACATTGATAAACATAATTAATTATTTTGTAGTAAATTTAACTAGCTTTAATTTGTGCGCTGGTAGACATCTGTACGTCCAATGGTTTCTGAAAAGAGGTTTTTCATAAATCAAACTTATTGTCCGAACAACTATAAATCAATACATTTTAGCAAATATCATGAAAACTACTATTCCTACGAAGGTAAATGTCATAAACTTCAGTATAGTCCATTAAACTAGCTTTAATTTGAGTGCTAATAGACATCTGTACATCAAATAGTTTCTGAGATATAGATTTCTCAAAATAAATTAACTAATTACTAATCTTTCAGTAGATTTTTAAGAAATTTTGCTTTTTAAATAGCTATATCTCTAGAACTATTGGACGTAAATAGCTCTTTTAGAGATAATATTTCAGCAAATTTACTCTTTTTTAATTAATGTTCTCTTATATTTTCTAGTATTATTAGTTGTTAGTTTTTAGGATATAGAGCTCCAATTGAAAAATCAATGTGTTTTTAAGGTTTTGAAACAGCCGCCATTTTTATTCCCCCTACCTATACTTGGCAGACTCATAAATTTTGACTAGTAATTATACCTAGTTTTCCTTAAAGTAATCAAAAATTGGGTTGAGATAACTACCTTTTTTTCTTCCCGGCTCTTGTACTAAATGGGTTACCACTCACGACGGAGAGGTACACTAACTCTAG
The DNA here is from genome assembly GCF_000696795.3 of Halyomorpha halys. Taxonomy (NCBI): domain Eukaryota; kingdom Metazoa; phylum Arthropoda; class Insecta; order Hemiptera; family Pentatomidae; genus Halyomorpha; species Halyomorpha halys. Next base: position 33,057 of record NW_027113424.1, read on the forward strand.
CTTCCCCAAAAATATGAGGCTCATCAGACAACTGGAGGCTATCCACACCGACCGAGCGCATGATTTACGGTTTTAACCAGTGTATCTTGATTGGGAATCCTGCTATGTACTTCAAGGTAACATAATAGTCGCCTGGAAGTTAAGCCTAAATCGATGCTACAAAATTTATTTTATCTAAGATACTGGAATTCATTTTGTTCCAAAGCCATGATAAATGGCAGTGGGAGATGAAGTGTTGGCTGACAATAGGAAGAGGCGGAGATAGAGCAGTCAAAGGTAGATTGATTGGGTAGGCCTACATCTGATTAGGGGCCACGGGGCTAAGTGCAGATAATCCACCCTCATTGTCTAAAGCTGTTCCAGCCACTAAGCCAGCTCGATAGATCACGTGGTTACTGCCTAGCTGGGAAGTTGCAAAACTTATTGTTAACAACAAATAATCATCCGTTAGTAAAGTTCGATTTGTTTAAAAAAACACAAAATGATAAAATGACTATCTACTTGACCCTGTTCCACAATAACGTAAAAACCAATACTATTAGTCCCCAAGGTGGTACTTAAGATAAGTTTCTTAATTTTTCCAAGACTAATTAATGTTTATTGTTATTTTTGAAATATCCATTCTGAATGGTACTATTTTTAAATCCGGAGGTGAGGGGCCTCCAAGTGCTGTCTATTTTATAAACATGGTCAAGTCAGTTTAAATAAAAAAAAATTTGTGACCTTGCAATTTGCAATTTTTCAAAACTCTGGTGGATTAGCTAGAAATATGAAATTTGTAATTTTAGCATATTTCAGAAACAACATTTGTAGGGAGAAGTCATACACCATCACCTTAGGGGGAGATGGGAACCCGAGGAAATCGTCATAGCAATCATATCTCCTGCTCGACTGCTTGATTCTTGATTCCTTGAAGGAAATGAAATAAAGTTTTCCGGGATCGGTGAATCGTTTTACATTCGGGCTCAGCTAAGTTATTTCATTGCTATCTTGGTGTTGCTTTTTGATTTCATCATTGATTTATTTCAAGATTTTAACACCAGATTTTTCCCCTCTTTGATATTGAAAGCATCTTATTAGTTCATAAAT
>NW_027113424.1:34715-36548 GCF_000696795.3 Halyomorpha halys
CTACTTGACCCTGTTCCACAATAACGTAAAAACCAATACTATTAGTCCCCAAGGTGGTACTTAAGATAAGTTTCTTAATTTTTCCAAGACTAATTTGTAATTTTTAACTATCACTAATTATAGTCACCATTTTAAAACAAAAATTATTAGTTCTTTTATTTTGTGTGTTTTATTTATTAATTAATAATATTAGCTTTCATTACAATTTAAATGAATCATCCATTGAAATTAAAAACCAATTCCAGGACAGCAATGGAATCACTTACTAGACCTGATATGTCAGCTGCACTCGTACGAAAACGGTTGATCAATTCTGGTGAAATATGTAACGATGTAAGGATTTTTTCTCATTCTCTTAAATTAATCAAAAGTCATTCCAATTGGTCCTGTTTCGTAATGAAAGCTAATAGTATTAGTCCATGAATACAAGTACATAAACTACGAAGTACAAGAACTAATACATTTTGTTTTATGATAGGGACGACTAATAGTGACATTATATGAGTTTGAAAGACAATAATTATCTGGCAGAATTGTATAAGTCATTGAAGTACAAATTACAAGATTAATAGTATTAGTTTGTACTTTATTATGAAACAGGGCCCTGGGCGTATGTAATTCTCCCAGACATTTGATTTTCCTGTTTAATTATAAAATTAAATGTGATCTGTAGATTATAATCTTGGTTCATGTGATACAGGAATAGCTAGAATATTTTTTTTTCTTGTTCCCTATTTTGGAAGTTATTCCAAACCGCTATAAAACTGTTGTTTACTCACAATACTTGTAACTCCATAACAATTTGGCTAGGTTCAAAGTTTTTTAGATAGACTTTTTTTTATTTTGATACTTTTTATTTATTGATAGATATTACAATCTGCCACACAGTTGTGGGCAATAGATAATAGTAATGAATAATCACATTCATACTAAAATAAAATAAGAATAATAATCAAAATAAATAAATAAACGAAAAAAAAGCACATAAAAATAAATCAAATCTCTCTTAAAATATATACAAACAGAAGGATAAAGAAAATGAACATAATCAAACTATCTGTATGAAGGAATAAATAAAATAATATAATCTCTAGTCACATTTACACTTCAATAGACTTAACCGTTTAAGTTTACTTATCGCTGATTAACATATCGATGGCTTACTTCATAGTCGTGATAACTTTTTTTAATTGAATAGATTTAGTATTTATACCTAAATGTTTTCTGTTAAAAATTAATTGAAACGTTGTAATCTTCCAAAAAGAGAGGTTATTGTATTTGTATTTTTCATAAAGTTAATGAAAAAGTACTTAGCGCCGCTGGGAAGTAAGCCATCGATATGAAGATTGAAAACCATAAATTCTTATCAATATAGACTGGAGACAGTAGATTTCACATCATCACTCAAATGGATAAATAAGGAATTACGTCATTCTTGAAAGTTCAACAAACACCTTACATTTTTAAATACATGAAAGTGTGTTTTTTAAAAATCATTTTGCAAAATATATATATTAAAAAAAAATCTGTCCCGCTACAACTCATGAGGTTAAGGGTGCAGTACTTTATGAGAAAGTACTGTTACTAGACCAACGGTTCTGCAAGGAGGTGATTTGGTCAGAATTATGCTCGACCTGGGAAACCCAACCTAAACCCGAAGACTGAAGCCCAGACTGCTGCAGGACATTCTGTTATAAATTTTTAATAAATATAAAATTAATTCATAGTCACACTACCTCTATTTACTTATTATGATTATTCATTATTATTATTATTTTTCTCTTTTCTTCTATCTTCCCTTTTTCAAATTAACTTGTTTCTTTTTACTATTAG
>NW_027113424.1:36957-47867 GCF_000696795.3 Halyomorpha halys
GGTGGATTGTTTTCGAAGATATTCCGAAAACCCCCTTAATTATTGAAAATTGATAAAAATTTAACCTCCAGATACGTAGTACTTTTACAAGAAAAAAATACGTTTCATTCAATATTTTGGTGACTGAACGATATTTTCTGTCTTTGGAAGTAAAAAAAAAATCTCTATTCTTCTGAAGGCAGGGTCAGAAAATGTTTTCTCCAATAAATAATGTGAAAACACAGTGTTTGATGAGCTATTGGCAACAGAAAAATTTGTCTTAACAAAGCTCAAATTTATTAAATTTACTTTATTAATTACGATATTACAGAGAATAAATTTTGAAGATTGGGGGTTGAAATTTTTCAAAGAATGAGATAGTTATGGGAATTTCTTCCACACTCTCCATAAATCCGGTCGAAATCAGAAAAAAAAAAACTATTGATACCTCTTGAACTTTTACCAGGAAAGTTGTAATGAAATTTAAAAAAAATAATTATTTCTGTTGTTTTTGCTGATGACGAATTTGAAGTTCGTGACCTCTAATTGTTCTCTTTAAAAACAAATAATTAATTTTTTTTTCATACAATGAAAACCTGATATTTTTTACCATTATTTATCTAAACAAATAGTATTTTTTTTTCTATCCTTCGCTCACAACGTGAAGGAAGAATCGGGGGACGTCTTTCCGAATTTGTAGTAAAATATTACTCTAATTTGTTAAAATTGCCTTATTACGGTATTAGAGAGAATAAATTTTGAAAGATTTATCTTTGTATGGGGTATCCCAAAAAATATCTGGAAGACTCTCCGGTAATTTGGCAAATCCGGTGGAAGAAAAAAATATCTAGACCTCAGAACTTTTATCAGAATATTTTTTAAGAAATTCTGAAAATTTATTCTTTGATGTTGTTTTTCGGGGTGCTGTTTACGCATTTGAAGTTTGCAACTTCTAATTGTTCCTGTAAATTAACAAAGGCAAATAATTATTTTTTTTTATAGGATGAAAATAAAATGTTTTTACCAACTAAATTAAATTTTTAATGTTCTAAACTAAATTAAGAAAGAGCAAATACTTCACGTTTTTGTAATATATTGGTTTGGCCGGGCCCTCGCTTAGTTGAAACCGTGTTTAGTCTAATGGGATTCATTCAAATGAGGACAAGAAAGGAATCTTGAAGGAAAGTTTTTGGAATTTGCTCATTTATATGTAAGGTGCTGATTTCAAGCTTCAATCTTATAATTTTATGGTCTATATTTTTTTTTTTTTCATGAGTGTTAAAAATCAAAATTAAAAAATATATATATTTTTTTCTTCTTTGCGTCTAACTTAAAGAACATATATTATTCTGTATATAATAAAGAGGAGATGATTATCTAAACTTTATTGATGAATTTTTCGTTCAACCACTTTGTTTTGAATGAGCCGGATTCAAAATTATGACATGAAATATCTTTGAGGGGAACGTTGAAATTCATAATTAGCTTCCCAAAAAAGGCCAATAAAAATTTTAAGAATTATTCTAATGACCATGACTTCTTCTTTCTTATTTTCATTTGACCAAAAGTGTAAATAATTGAATCTTCCTTAATTTTTTATGGTCGGATATTGGCAGATAAAAAACAAACAAAACAAGATTATCAGACAATAAGAGAAAGACCATTTTTTCATTTCTTTTTATATTTTCGAGAAAATCAGAATCAATATCCTAATTATTCATCCTATCATGCTCATTCATTATCAGCAAATTTTCAAAACTCCAAAATTAAGAAGATAAAAGTTCCGTAGGCTATGACTAATATGTCTTTACTACTGATATAGTAAAGGGATACTTATAATAATCTAGATAGACATAGCTATATATGTTCGACACAAGTATTGAAACCATGGTTCATGGTTCGATGTTGTACCTATTTTTTAAAAAAAATTATCTTAACCATTTTTACTGTAGGCAAAGTGTAATTAATCAGTATTTATTCTTAATTTATGCTAATATAACGAAGATATCTTTGCTATACTACTCCGGTATTATTAATTGTACATTTGTTTAGGTTTCATTTCACTTTATATTTTCTCTGGGTAAGATAATACTGTGGCCACCCCTCACTCAACATTGTATGTGTTTTATTTTTCAATTATATTAATATATATAATGATAGTAACTAGCGAATATTGTTTCACATAAAATATAGCATAATTAAGTTACTTAATTAAGGAAATTTGATGATAATATGGAACATGTTTGTGATATAGAACCAATCAAAATTTCGGTCTCGAAATTCTGCTCACATTTCAAATATATGTGAAAGTGACCTGAATTAAGCTTTTATCTCAATCTGTCCTTAAAATGGAGCTATGGTCCAGTAAAAGAACAATTCTCAAAATGTATAAATTTAATCTCAACAATATAATTTTCTATTGGCGCTAGGGGAAAAAAAAAAAATTAAGCTTTAACAAAGCCAACCTCAAGAATTTTAAATTACATTTTTAAAAATAAACTCCTAAAAATGTCTTGTTAAAGAAACAACACTGCATTTTGTTTTAATACTTGGTATAGCTACTTGCCCTATTTTCTCAATTTTTTTATGAAGTTTTTAATAGGTCAAACTTATATTGAAGAATATGGATCGGTACTATGTGATAAAAGTTTATTAATAGTGTTTGCAGGTAAATAATTTTGACTGTGTTTTTAATGGATAATTAACTAATTAGATATAAATGTTTTGACCTGGGCAGAATAGCCTGAATGAAGTTTTAGAGTGTTTTAAATTATATGTTTGCAAAGTGGTATAGAGATGTCCCTGAAGATGGCCGGATTGGTCGAAACGTTGGACGTATAAAAGAAATAAAGTTTTGAGACTATAATTGGATAGTATTTGAGTTATTTATTAAAGAATTACCAATCTCAAGAAAATATTAAGATTATAAATAAAAAAGATCGGTACTATGTTTTTATTGCTTCATTTATTTTTGTGCCATTTTGTTAGTCTTTCAGTCAAAATAAAATGGTAATTTAGCTAATTAAAAATACTGGTTATGCAAACATTAGCTTTTCGGGGATATATTGGGATATGATTTTTACCTTATTTTCTTTCCGATTTCCAAGTAATCAGAACCGAACTTCGGTAAATTCAAGGAGGGAGGCGAGATTAAGCGGTGGGCGATTGTTTTATTTTCATCTAAATCTAATATCTTATTCATTCTTATTGGAGGAATGACCTAGGAGAGAACCTGCCCCTCGGATCAGTCTTCCAGTTTAATTTAGAGGCGGCAATCTGTGGGGGGGAGGGGAGGGGAGGCTTAATTTAAGGCGAGCAAATGACATTCTGCGGACTATAAATTGCTCTAAGCTTCATCATTCCGCCTCTTATTTTACTACTTCGGAGTCATCAATTTATGGATCATGGGAGATGTACTCATTGCTGCATATTTCAACATTATAATTGCTTATTAAATTAATACACGATAGTTATAGAATAAGAATGATATTCTGCTTTATGACTCCGAAAATATCTTATAGAATAAGACTGAAAACATAAGTTTATAGAAATTATACGACTTTTATCTAAGTTTATTGTTAAGCTGATAGTACAAGAGCCGGGAAGAAAAAAAAGGCAGTTATCACACACCAATTTTTGATTACTTTAATAAAAACTATGCATAATTAATAGTCAAAATTGATCAGTCTGCCAAGTATAGGTAGGGGGAATAAAAATGGCGGCTGTTTCAAAACCTTAAAAAACACTAATGTTTCATTCGGAGCTCTATATCTTAAAAACTACCAAAGAACACTAGAAAACCTAAGAGCACATTATTTAAAGAAGAGTAAATTTGCTGAAATATTAGCCCTAAGAGAGCTATTTTCGTCAAATAGTTCTCGAGATATAGCGTTTTAAAAAGCAAAATTTCTTAAGATTAGTAGTTGTTTTATTTATTTTTAGAAATCTATATCTCAGGAACAATGTGACGTACAGATGTCTATTAGCACTCAAATTAAACCTAGAATAATGGACTATAAAGAAGTTTATGATCTTTACCTTCGTAGGAATAGTAGTTTTCATGATATTTGCTAAAATAAATTGAACAAATATAAATCAATTTATATTAGCAAGTTTCATGAAAACTATTTCTCCTACGAAGATAAGCATCATAAACTACTTTATAGCTCATTAAACTAGCTTTAATTTGAGTGCTAATAGGCTTGTATTGGTTTTTGCCTGGTTACCTCTCTTATGTTTTTTATCGTGGGCCTTTTGCTTTAGTTTTCTCTTTACTTTTAATGAATATTGTTCTTTCATACTTCTATTTAATATTGGGCTAGTAAAAATTCACAATTGTTAGATACGTAATTTGTCTATTTATAGTATGGAGTTTGTAAGATGTATAATTCACGAACCTTCCATAGGATTATTATGGAAGGAAAAAAAGAAGAATATCTGATAAACCCTTATGGTACTGTACCGATGTAACATATAGTGTTTTATGTATTGCAGTAGAATGTGTATATGCCTAATAAAGTTTACTTTTCAAAATAATTAAAAAAGACAAATGTTCTAAGGGTACAAATTACCATTTGATCGCTGCCAAATCTAAGAAACGGGACTATAATTGGACTTTTATTTTCCAGTTTCTGCTCTTGTTTTTAACCTTAATACCATCACATTTACTATTGCTTAAATTAAAAAAAATATTTTTTAAATTAAAAATAATATTATTTACTTAAACTAAGAACGATAACTTCGTTATTCAAGACAGAAAAGAATGATGACAATTATTAGTCGTTTTTACCTCAAACCATTACATTCATCTACATACAAAATTAATACACTGCATTGATTATTATAATACCTAAATAATAGTATGTATTTACAAATTTATATTTTTTCGGTAAACAATGGAACTATGTTTACATTGAACATGTTAAAAATTATGTGCTATATCCCTAGCACATAATTTTTAACATACACAAATAAGATTAAGCATTTGGAATAAAATTTAATGCTACGAAGCGCTACAATATTACAAATATATAATAATAGATAAAGTATATATTCAGATATATAAATAATTTTGTTGGTGGAGACAGGACAGCTATGGATCCTTTAAATGTCACTTCTTTTTTTTAACTCCCTTCTCCTATTTCTTCCTTTTCCGTTTTCATTCTTTCAGGGTGGTGTCTTCTTTTCTTGTGTCCATTTACTGACATTTTGCCTCTTATTTCCTACAAGAAAATTCATGTAGTTGATTTGCTTTCTAAAATCCTCCCTTTTTAAACAGTATCTATTGTTAATTTTATGTTGTTTAAGGTCTTTTTTGTCTTGTTTAAGGTAGCTATCTAGGCTGTTTATATTAATTTTTAAAAAATTTATTGAGTGTTTTGAGGACTCATTTATACCATTTTGGCGTAAAATCGTCTCTAAATTTTTTAATTTTCAATAAAATACTGGAATGTATTTAAATCGATAAATTTTCTTATTGTAATTTAGGACTCGTAGATCCTAAAAAATATTTTCTTTTATATTAAGCTTTTCTAATCTGGGGAAGTTTGCCGTTTTTATACCATAAATAATTGATTTGATAATGGAGTTAAAAATAATATATATATTTTTTTATCAACTAAGATAATTTTAAAATATATATATTTTGCTAATTATTAATAACAATAAAAAACAAAAGTAACTGTCAAATTTTATTGTGAGCCGCTTATTTTTCTGAAGTAACTTTTCGTCTACAAATGTTAGCCTAAACAGATCACTAATTGTTTAATTGATCCCAATAAAATAATCAGTTTATTAAGACGTTGCTAACGTAACTGTGTATTGTGAATAAATTATGAGCTTTTTTTTTTTTTTTTTTTTCCCAAAAACCACCCATATGTTGTTTAAATAATCTAATTTTTGGAAACAACTGATTTGTAAGCAGTAATATTAAAAATAATGAAAAATGTACTATTAACAAACTGATGAACAGAAATTGAAAAAAACAAACATGTTATGTTATATTAAAGCATGACTAACTACAACATGTATACATTTAACTTACTGCCATTAAAGTCGATGTTTGTTAATACCTTAATGAAGTCATTTGATGTATATTTTGTATATCGTCACATTTCGCAGCTTGAGATGTGATATCTTGAAACGAAATTAATCAGGAATGCCATTTAAATACTTTGAAAAATGATTTAAAAAAATCAACGCATACATTGAGAAATCTCGTATTAACCATCATTCCATTGGAAATCTACAATTAAGACTGAATTTTTCCTATCTTTTTTCGAAATTCGTTTAGAGATGTCGCTATAATGAAGTGTTAATTTTTATTCTTTTGAAAGATTTTTGTTTGGGAGCATCACAACTTAATTAATGAAAAATAAAAATTCAAATCTATTGTTTTGACAATATTCAAAAATACCAAAACAAATCCTTCAGTCTTTTAAGGAGTATTAAATAATTAATCAGCTAGTCAATAATAAATTTACGAACTTAGGACGACTTAAAACAACATTAACGCTAATGTATATCGTACTTCAACTTTCATATTTATACAACCAAAACTAATCAAAATTTATTTTGAATTATTAATAAATTAGCAAATATTACAAAAATATATAATTAATACTTGTATAATGTGATACTCCACAATGCCTCCATTTTTTTCTCAATTTTTATTTTATTTAGGTATTCTATAACAATATGTACTATAACTTTGTTCTTATCATAGAAATATTTTTACCATCGTTTTGGATTTATTCTCTAAGAATAACAAATATATACACAAATATAAATTTTATAATTCTATGAAACGATATTTTCAATGTATTAATAAATTCAGCCATGCAGAACTGAATGGATAAATTTAATCAATGGATTGAGAAGTGAATTCGTGAATAGTGGTTCTTGAACAAGACAGGAACTTGGGGAAGACCAAAGCTCCTTGTATAAGGCCTTTAATCTTGGTTAGCTAATCCCTCTTCCTGAGGACTAAGCTTTCATCGGGCTTTATCATTGAGGCAATAATTTGTTATATATCATTTACTGTGATGAAATGTAAATATTTTTTACATCAAAGAACAATTATATTGAAATTATTTACGCATCTATACTTGTCTGTTAGAAACAGTCAGATCAAGCTAATAGCACCACTGATGCTTTATAATTTCATTTTAAATCCATGAAATTCGAAAAATTAAATTAAGGAATTAATAATAAAAATGAAAGTAATGAGTTTTCAGAGAAAAGAAGGCGGTTTGTAGCCAAGAGAGTTGAGACGTATACCTTAACAATCTTGAACCTGCAACGGCGCCTAGGGGGTTTGACTTCTACTTTGTGGCGGTCCCATGGAATGAAAACTTTACAATCCACTCTGGTTAGAATAGGTTGATTACCCTATGCCACAAATAAGGCAAAAATTTATTATTGAATGTTCAAGAAGGGAGTAATAATAAAACAAAATAGGTTTTCAGGGAAAATTCAGTTTTATTTTCATATTTAATGTTAAATTTAGTTAATGTTAAAATACAATGCCCTCAGTGGATATTGATAAAGAAATATTGGCTACTTAACGCTAAAGCAATAATTTAATAAAAATTGTAAATGAATTCCAGGCGATTTTGTTTGATTTTTTTCATTTAGAGATTTTGCAACGTTGTCCTATTGTTAAATAAGATAAAATTGTGCCATGAAGGAGAGTTGGAGAGAACAGACCAGGACAGAAACCAGTAAATAAATGCTTTTTGGTGGCTTATAAAGTAACTAGTTTTTACTTTTACCAAGGTGCATGGTTTTATGTCGAAATGCTATCACACTCCGATAATATCTTTTTTCCTATATCGAATTCACAGGAAGAACTCCTGAAGAAATAGATTGACCGAAGGAGGGATTTGTTAGATTTTTCTGGCGTTCATAATATTGATCACATCTTTTAGTTATGAATTTTTTTTTTTAGTAGTGAATTTAGGCCCTCATGGAACCTAATCGTTATATATAATTTCATTGGTATCATTTTTACAATTTTCAATAAAATTGTATCCTAATATAACGTTTTGAAATGATTGTAAACAGTTTCCTGTAACTTATAATGAAGTCGAAAGCAATATACATTTAAAAATTAACAAATTTTAGCGCATTAATAAATTTCAGGCTAAGAAAAGATTACAGTTTCGCTGATTTAAATTTCTTAGTAATGTTCGCAGAAAATGTGTCTATCAAATGCTATACCCAGGGTGATTACATTTTTAATAATTTTTTGTTAAGGTTATTTTTTAAAAATATTATTGTCATTTCGTTATACCATGACTACACCCTTAAATTTATCTTCATTTGCATCTATGATTATTTTTTCTGCTTCATGTTTTATTTTTTGATAAGCACTTTCCGATTGTTTTACTGTCTTACAGTATTTACGCTGTCTTACTTTTGACGGCAATATCAACTGTGAAAACTGACATTGGGGCATTATGGTCCTTGTCCCAGCATAAATGGAAAACAATACTGGATATAGGACCGCACCTTGTGCAATTCACGCGAAGGATGAACGTCATTTGAAAGTTTTTTTTTTCCCAAATATTATTAGAGTTAACTTTATTATGACATTAATTTTAACGAGCGAGTGATCATTGATGAAAGTAAAATAGAAAGTAAACTGAAGCTCATCATAAAGATGAATAATTTTTGCTAAAATTAATTGTTAGTTATTTAATTATGTGATAGAGTATTTGTATAAATAAAATATGCAGGGTGGAAAATGAGATATCAGATTTAAAAACATTACCCCACGCTGCTCTATTTAATTTACAAATACCTATAAGAATTTATAAGATACTTGATTCGCAGAAACCGAAGGAAAATCAGTGTTCCAAGATATGATTTCTTTGGAGATGGGTTTAATATTTAATAATGGGGATTGAAGGGTACATGGTCGGGGAGTAATTTCATTGAAAATCCATTTGGGGGGGGACTAGGGCTACCCGCGGCCCGCTATTCCCGCTCTGTTAATCTCTGCCCTCTAATCGTTGGCCGAAACATTCTCTTCCGTTTTTCTGCCGTCGATCTAATGCAATCTCCCGACGAGCGGATATAATTTGTTCTGAACGGTAATGAGCCGGCTACGAGGCACATTAATCACTCCAGGTGTTACTGCTCTCTGCCTTCTATCTCACTACGACTCACTTCTAGATCTCTCATAGTGTTGTAACTTCAATTAGAGTTAAAGCACGTTCGACAGTGTCCTTCAATGCAATTATGAACTTTTCTTTCTATTTATATACTTTTTAAGGAGACTATTAAGGGTGAGGTAAAACATAAAACAGTAATGTAATAAATATGGTATTATACTGACCTTTACTACATACGAATTAGGGCTATGAAACATAAAAGATACCAGAATATTTAAAAAGTGATGTACATAGGACTGTCGCTTCCTGGGGGTTTTTGTGGGATGGGTTTAGCGGGAAGGATTGCCTTCAAATATTTTTAGTGTTAGATCCCTGCTATTTTTGGATTGTGAAAAGTCGTGTATAGATCAACATACTTGCTATAAATGTCTGTTTGAAACTTAAGATAGGTAAGACTGCCACGGAGGGCGGGTGTGGTGGGTTTCACACCGTTATCCAAGTTCAGGCGCTTTTTAAATATTACTCGATTTAACTATCTTAAGCATTCCTATCTTCCTGCTTTTAGCAAATATTTCAAAATTTATATGAGACCGTCGCTTCCTGGGGGTTTTAATGTGTTTTTTAAATTATTATTAATTTATCTGTTTTCATTAATCAAACAAAAAAAGCAATTTGACCGGACCGGCACCGCTAAGACCCCCACGGACCGACGTTCCTATTTCAGTATTTGCTTAAAACGGGAAGAGGAGACTAAAGATAGTTTAATCGAGCTATATTTAAAAAGCGCCTGAAATTGGTAAACAGCGTGAAACCCTCCACTCCCGCCTTCCATGCTATCAATATATAATATAACAATATAATTGATTTATATAATATATAATATTAATATATATTACCGTTGCTCCATAGTGGTCCTAGTGGTCGGGTCGGGAAAAATAGCCTTTTATTTAGCGTTATGATTTCCTCTCGTGAGATTGTGACATGTCGTACATCGACCAATGAATCGACCATCGATTAATGAAAACATATGAATATTTAAGTTCTAAAATATTTCGGTGAGGAAGGGCTTTGTGTCTCTCCTTACCAGCCATTTATGAGTTACCTTCCCATTCCTGTAATAAAAAAGATTTCCGAAGAAATGTGGAAACTGTGATGTAATTCGAAAGAGGTGTGTAACTTATCTCAATAAATAAAACAACTCAGAGATTAGCTCACTCGGACCGAATCTCTTCATCATGGCTTAACCTCTTCTTATATTTCCTCCGACTTGAATTTATTTGGAAGAATTCTTTAAACACATCTTAACATAAAGTAGCACAGATGTCCAATGTAGGATACACCAAATATGAATCGGAAACTCATGAACAACCGTAGAGTTAATGAAAATGGATGTCTGTCAATTTTATTTTCAATAACTTATGAAAGTAATTGCCCACGATTTGTTACATTACGCTTTAGCTAGGAAGTATTGAACTTTATAAAAATATACGTCAATTTTGGAAAATGAATGGAGCGTTGAAGGTAATTACCCAAAATTATTTATATTGGTTCAAATTAGTTGAGCCCTAAAAACTATTGTCACTGGGTGACTACTCCAAAGGCGTTTATGGTGTTAACCAGTCACTAATTAGATATCTTCATACATTATTACACCTTAATATCCTCTGTGCTATTAAGAAGGCCAGGCTGCGATTGTTAGGACATGTGGAAAGGATGGAATCTTGTAGAAGCTGCATAAAAGGATGCTAAATGGTGCACTAGGAGGAAAAAGGAAAAGGGGCAGACCCAGGCGTCGGTAGTTGATGATTTGAGAGA
>NW_027113424.1:48385-51802 GCF_000696795.3 Halyomorpha halys
CCCAACAGTGAGTGAGTGAGTGAGAGCAGCCTGGAGTGAGATTAAATATTGACATAATGACGTGGGAATCATACTCATAACGCTCTAAACCAAGCACTCGGGGACCCGTGCCGCGTCGTGATCTGCAATCAGTTTCTCGTTCTATAATTTTATTAAATTTCTATTATTTTTATTATTAAATGTTCTCAATTTTAATATAACTGAGTTTGTTATGTAGATATCTAAATGTTTTATACACTTACTCTTTTTTTCCCCCTTTTAAATTGAATAAAATAAATTCTTCTTGTATGGAAAATTAATTTTATTTCATTTCTATGAATAAGTTTGGGCAAAACTACGTTTTCTTTGTAAATTATTCTAGAAACAAAAAACACAAAGGCTACTGATCGAAGTGTATCCACGGCTGATATAAGAGAATAAATAATTATCTGCCACTGGCAGACCCGCACCCGAGGGTATCGCTTGATCCTTATTCACTTAGATATCCCTCTCCCCGTAGCATTATTATAATTTTGACTTTTAGCTAAACTTTTATTTTAAATTTATTTATTCAATTAATTTTTTATATATTTTTAACTTAATCATTATGATGATAAAACATTACTACTAAATTGGTAATTAAACTTTACTACTAAATATTATGATGAGACAAACTTGTATGTATTTGTGGGAGGCTTAATAAGCAAATAATTATTTCCGGAAATGTAGATTATCGAATAAATTCTTTATGTTTATAAGGAATTGGGTAAAAAAATACATGTATTGATATATTGCATTTTCTGATCTAATTATTGAAACAATGATTGAGAGAGTCAGATGTGTAGGCTTGTTGACAGAGATGTATAACACTAATGGGTTCTGCCGAGCGTGAGAATCGATCCTGATAACACTGAAGCCCTATCTTTATGCTTTTCGCCATTTAGCTCTCTTGTGTTCAGTTTCTGCCAAACAGGGATCAATGATTAATATGTTTATGATTGTTCTAAACATTTTTTTTTTTTGCTTAATTTCTAAACAACTTTTCATATTTCTTGATGATTGATCATTAGAGAGCAGAGAAAAATATTAAAAATAAGCAACTTTTGCCGCGAAGTCCCTCACTTTTCTATCTCTAAGGCTTACAATGTACGAAAAAGCTACTGTAACTAATTTTGCCAGTTGTCATGTCTTAGTACAACAAATCCGAATGCTCATGTCTAAGGAAGGCGAATATGATAGTTATTATCAACAAAAGGAAGGGTCAGTAAAGTTTCAGATTAACGGAGGTTCAAAAAACAAATTAGTCTACTTAAGCATTCAATTGGACAGGAGCATGATTTGTTATGGTCCATTTTATTAGTAAATAGTGAATATAAAAAATGGTTTGATGATGGATAGGTAACATAGAACTGCTGCTGCACACCTTTATTGCTTATAAGGCAGTGGAAGGTGGAAATAAATAAATAAAGATTATAAAAAATGTGGTTAATAACTTATAGCACTGAAATGAAACTTATAGAAGAATCAAATTTTCGTTTTTTTCTCTTTGAATAATCTGATTTTCGTTTAAACTTTTAAATATGTGTAGTAATAGAAATGGTACCTTTTTGTTTATTATTTTTAGTTTACATGTGATTCTTTTTCATTTTTTTTATTTGAAGTTAGTCACCTTATGATTTATGATATATGGTTTTATTTTATTGGTCCTATTTTTACTTTATATATTATGTTAATTATTGTTATCTTATTAAATTCATTATTGTATGAAAATTTGAGTTTTGCTCTAAGGCTCTAAAGCCTAATTTCAATTGTAATATTATTCTAAAGAGATTAGTCCCAGAATAGATACATAATATTATTATTATTAAGTATATGTTCAGTAAGTAATGTTGAAATTGTTAAAAATCCATGGTGCTTTTGTAATTATTTTCAAGTTAAAAAAAAATAAAATTAAAGTCTAAGTCCAAATGGTCTATCTAAGACTCAATTTTCAAATCTAACAACTGAAGAAGACAGTCCCTTTTTTCTCTGACGTTATAACAGATGATATTACAAAATATTTGAGTCGTATGTAGTATTGCAGTATTATTTGTGTTGTTCACTGTTGAATAAAAAAAAAAAAAAAGTGAGGAGAGGTTTTTGAATATCAAAATGAATTGTTCATTTTTTCAATTTATTCATAATTTTTTATATTTTTATATTTGGTCGCTTTTAAGGTAACTAACTCTTAAAGATCTTTTGATTAAGATAACTTTTGAAATTTATTAGTACAGTTTGCAGTTAAAGGAGTGGACGTGAAGTTAAAGCAAACATTGTGGAAATGCCGGAGGGAATCGGTTCCCAGAGGCCGCCTGTTACAGACCTAGAAGCCTGCTGAGTTATGCATTACGCATTAGCCTCACCCCAGAAACAGATTATTACCAACTGTTGTTCCATTGTGAATTTGTAAATTCCATTCACCTTTGTGAATTCATTATTTCTATGAAAAATATAATTATAAAGACTAAGACCAAATTATGCAGATCATTTAGTATTAAACTTATCTTGATTACCCAGGGCAGTATACAAGGTCCATTGTTATTTAATGTACATATGTCAGACCTACTAGAGCTCAACGGGACTTTATTTATTTATTAATAGTTAATGTTTTCGTTTATAAAACAATCATAAGTTCTGATCAAAATCGCTTAAAATCATCCTTCACCCTTCAAAATTATCTCATTAAGATGATGCTGATAGCTAACTGAAAGATAAAAATGATTGAGACGAAGAATGCACGTGTAGTTTTCACGCTGAATCAAGAGGTCTTACGCTCATATTTATTTTAATAATATTTTGAATTCTATACCTCAAGTAAAAAGGTATTATGGTTTTTACTTAGATAAAATAAAATATTAAAATTAAGAACATTAAAATTATCCTTAATAAACAAACTTGTTGTTGATGTTTAGGTTGAAAGTACTGCATAAAATAGTAGACACACAATTCTACCTGCAAAATGGTAGTATACATTTGGACTTGAACACTCCAATAATTTCAGTCACTGCTACAGAATATTACATTGGTACAGAATATTATATTGGTTGTGATAGGTTTCCATTATTGTACAATGGAAACCTATCACGACCAATTAACACAGTGCCAGAAACAATTAACTTGTCCTAGGAACGTTTATACCCCACCCTGACGCCTACCAGTGCCATGTTTACATTCAGGGCCAAGCGAATCATGGACCCCACTTACTCTTTTGTTTGATTGCATTACTAGTAGAACAAACAAATACTAATTTAGGCCATTTTTAACCAATTAAACGGCCAGTTCAATGTTTGGCTGCTAGATTAACAATAGTGGTGTAGGCTTTTAGAAGTTAGGCCACTCTATATAATGTGAGAAAACAATAGACCCTTCAGTTTTTACCTCATAGTTCCACTGGGCACT
>NW_027113424.1:52965-53497 GCF_000696795.3 Halyomorpha halys
CTCTTGTGTAATTATCTGAATTTTATCAATACAGTTTTGATTAAAATTAAATTATAAAATCACTATGAAATAAATTTTCTGTTATTAGAATCTGTATTGAATTCCAAAAATACTTATTTTATTTTATCATTATTGTGGTTTAAGCCAAATTACCCAACATGGGCCTATTAAAGTGTAATATTTAAATAACACAACGATTAAAGTGGCGAATAAAAATAATTTTGATGTTACATTATTATATGGATTTTATAATTGTAATTGACGAGACCTACTGGGTACATTACCACATTTACGTAGAAGCTGAAACAGAGATCTTGCTATAATATTTTGATAGAAGTAAAAATTAATTTAGTAAAATTTATTTTTATTTATTTACAGATGTACAAAATAATACAATAAGTAAATATGTTGTATGTTTCATATACACTTGAAAATCTTGGGAAGGAACCACCTATTGATGTTACTTCAAACATTAATTTAAATTAGAAGGTCCCGTGGCCATCTTCTTTTCAGACGCCTCGGAGGATTATCA
>NW_027113424.1:53547-54851 GCF_000696795.3 Halyomorpha halys
AAGAATGAATTGAGAAGTTGATCAATGTATCACTGATGGTAGGAGCTGATGTATTGGGTTGTAAAATAAGTTCGTAACGATTTTGAATATTTAAATTTTCCCCTCTTTGTGTTTATAAAATCATGGTTACTTGGTCAATAATGTTTACATATTCTAAAAAATCATTAGTGAAGGTGCTTTTGTGCATCAGTTTCAACCGAGACTCCTCATCTTTCTTTAAGTGGTATTTTGCTTACTCATAATGAAAGAGAAAACAAATTCATTTTTGTCATTTAATGATTTTTTTATTTCCGAAAAGGAAAATCCGCTGCACAGACGGTTAACAAAATTTGGAGTGTGTATGGTTTGCTCGGTCCAGAACCAGAAATTTTGACTTGGAAGATGCAAAGTGCTCGGGTCGTCCTTCAACTGTTGATGATCAAATTCAAGCATGAGTCACAGATAGCCCTCACATTACGACACGGGATATCGCAGAAAAAGGACTCAGATGGTCTAGTCGAACAATATTTAAAAAGCACCTGAAAACGGCGTGAATAACGAATTTATTGCAATTCAATTTGCCGATTGAACATTACAATAACTGTTAAATTTTATCTTGTCATTAAAAAATAAATTTTATTCTTGTCACGCAAGGACATTAAAATTCTGACGACTATATAGTTTGCTACTCGTTGTACCAAACCAAAAACGTAAAAATGTGCAATTCATGAGAATAGAGAATTTTATTATTTGAGAATTTTTGGGAATGATAATTTTAACTACCTGCAACTAACCTTTCAATGCCACAAAGAAATATTATACTAGTATAAATTATCATTTCCATTATGTAATTATTTGATGAATTCAATTATAAAGGAGGTTACGAAAAAAAAAGAGTTAAACTCATCTTATTCGGAATCCGTAACTCTCTTTACAAAACATTCCAAAGCTAGGTGCTTATTAAATTGTATTTATTAAAAACTAATAAAGGGACGAATAAATTCAAATTTAACATTCGGTTATTTTACAGATTTTATAATTATAACAGAAGAGACTTGCCGGACACAAGATAATGTTTACAGAGGAGATCTCCTGAATCTCAGTGATCAGGTTTTATCTTACTTTTTTTTTTTCTTTTTTTATTACACCAAAATACAAGGCACTTCGGCTATCCGTTCTCTCGTAGCCCAATATAATTTACTTTTTTTCACCCATATTATCTCTACTTCAGTGAGACTAACTATTTCTTATATCTTGTATTGATGGAAAAGATTCTAAGTGTGCCGATGTCATTTCTTAGAGCTGGTAAAACTTGCAGAGTGAGA
>NW_027113424.1:55644-59025 GCF_000696795.3 Halyomorpha halys
AATGGGATGTTAAGGTCTTTGTGAATGAGTTTATTTGTAACGTAATAAGGAGCATCAAGGATTTTACGTATGATTTTGGATGCGGATGGAATTTGATGGTTTGGTAGAACCCCAGAGCTCAATTCCATATGTCCAAATTGGCCTGATTAGTAAAATTTAATACCAATTCCTATTCCTATTCCAATAAGCCTTTAACAGTGAGTATTGTGTTATCTTGTACAAATAAAAAGGAGTACTTAATACACTTTAAGCAATTTGATTCCTTGTCACCTAACAATCGCACTACGGAGAAAACTTACAAAAAAATACAATTTCAAAGCAAAATTTATTGTAGTTAATCTTCATGAATGATTAACTGTCATGGATCACTTTAATAAGGTTCTCAGTTTGCTCATATCGAGTCCTTTGGAAATGTCAGGTTTACAAACAAAAGTTTGTTATTAGCCTTGTGTTCCAGGAAAATGTCTCCACAACTCCGTTCCACTCAGCAAATATAATCTGTTTATTCTAGACCTTGTATGTCGCCTGAAATCATATTACTGTTAAACCAATATTCTACCAGTCCTGTTGACTTACGGGCTTCTTGCCTGACGATTTCTTTAGGCTTATCAACTTATTCATAGCGAATCAATACATCCTATATCAACTTGTGTATTTTCTGGAAAGGCTTTTGTAATACACAGAAATGCAAATGATGTTTTATTTATAAACACAAATTATTTACACTCTCTAATTTGATTATTAATTCATATGAATTTATATTTTACCCTATAATCATCCGTAAATTGTATTAATTAATAATTCTAAAATAACCATTTTTTAAAACATTTTTATTAGAGAATAATATCTCAGAGCCAAATTTAATTTATTGCATAATTAATAAATGTCGATTATACGTTGTTATGTAAAATATAAAATGTTAGGAGATCTATAAAAAAAAAAGTCTGGTGCCCAGGCAATACAACGCTCACTTCCATTATTTCATTAGTAGCATTTCAAAAATGAACTTTATTACCAGGACGTACTTCTATTACAATATATCTTATATTTAATTAAGTGAAAACAAAATTGACTTTGTTATATCAACCCTGGAACGATAACAATTATATTTGATTTTAGTTATATATAATTTTTTTTTCATATTTTATATTTATCAATTTATATTACTACAAAAAAATGATTAAATAGTTAAATTACCGTAAATCTTTTTCAGAAAATTCAGCATTTAAACTTTATCAAATTGTTTCAATGAAGATAAAATCTGTCAAGTGTCCTAGCTACTATTAAATGATATAAAGAATTTTGTTGAAATTTTTAATTGATTAGTGTATAATTGATTTATTTATACAATGGCTCTACAGCCATTGCAGGGCATACGACTTGTTTCTGTCAGTGGCATCTTCTCACTCCTAACCAGGATAGGTCTGCCTCTACGTCATCTAACACCTCAGGCGTGGTCTTCCTTGTGGTAATCTTCTTTTCGGTAATCCTTTAAGCAGCATTCTTGGCAGGCGGTGCTGTGGCATCCTTTTTACATGGCCAAGACATCGGATCTTCATAAATACTATTATTTAGGGCTGACTGTAAAACTTCAACGACTCACCATTGTCCCGATTCTGTTATAGGCCTGTATATCTTGCGAAGGACCATTATTTTCTATAACTTCATATTGTTTTTATTTTTTTGGGCCAGCACCCATATCAGAGATATTATGATCGTACCACCTTATGAAGTGCATGCCCCTACTACCAGCTGCCTGTCATACCGTATCTTTCATGTTGTTTTTCGATGGATAATCGATCCCAGAAATTTGAAGTTCTTCACTTTTTCTAAAACATGTCAAAACGACGCAGTGAACGGGCTGTTTTACTTATACACCTCTGGAGAATCTCATGTATCTTCTCTTCTCTTTTTTTTCTACAAGATCAAGTTTGTTCGCAGCATCCGGAAATACTTGGAAAGCTCCAGAAATAATATGACCTTTCTGTCGGTAAAGATAACATCATATGCATCGATCATATGCTGTATCAATCTATTCTAAAGTCCGTTGCTGTTTGTTCTTATGACTTTCACTGGTTTCATTTTCAAGCTCAGATTTAACATTGTTGGGAAAAATGGTTCACCCAGTCATTTGACGCATTCAAAGTTGTTCTGAATCTTCGCTATGCGCTTTATACCAGTGAGAGTCATTTTAGTAAGCTGCACGAATTTCCATGGTTATCTCAGATCTTTCACACTTTTAAAAAACTCTCCATATATAAATCCTCCATAATCCGTATATAAATCAAAGGTCTCTCTGAAATTCAGGAATAGATGGTTCAGGTCGATGCTATCTATATTCATACGCTTTCTCCAGCATTATCCCCAATGAAAAGATGGTCATAATATTCCCGATATTTCTACCTTAAATACATGATTTGAATTTCGTAAATTTTTCGGTTTTAAACACATACACAAAACAGTTTGAGAGACTCCATTATTTTGGCACAAGGAACAAGCCGATTTCCAATTTTAGGCGCTTATTAAATATAGTTTGATTTAAATACGTTATGTCTCCTCTTCCAGTTTTAAGTAAATGTTTCAAAAGTGATACAGGACCATCGCTAAATCGGGGTATAGCAGTAAAAATATATATAATACATTTCATACATTATGTATGTTTGATGTACTAATTCTACTTTAATGAAGGAGCACGAAAAAAAAGGCGTTTAGCAGGTTGGGTTTGCCGGGAAGGATTGCCTTTTTTCTATGATATGATCTCCTCTTGTGAGATTGTGACATGTTAAACATTGACCAACTTACTTCTTAAAAGTTTCTGTTTGAAAGGTAAGATAAGTAAGCCTACCACAGAAGGCGGGAGTGGCATGATTCCCGCCGTTGTAAATTTTAGGCACTTTTTAAATATTGCTCAAGTCTCCTCTCCCGTTTTAAGTAGATATTTCCAAAACGATACAGGATTGGCGTTAAATTGGGGTTAGAATGACAAAAAAGTACAAGTACAAAGTACCAGATATACATATACCTACCTGAATGTATTTATTTAATTACTTATTTCGTCAGGGGGGTACGAAAAAAGGGGGGTTAGAACGTGAAGCCACCCGGGGAGCGACAGTCCTATATCACTTTTGAAATATTAGCTTGAAATAGGAAGATGAAACTTTAAGATAGTTAAATCGAGAAATATTTAAAAAGCGCCATAAATTGAAAAACGCCATGAAAACCTCCACCCCCGCCCTTTATGGCAGCCTTATTTATCTGACTTTTTAAACAGACGATTATAGCGAGTAGGTTGGTCGATGTACGATATGTCACAATCTCACAAGAGATCATAACACAAAAAACGCAATCCTTCCCCGCCAGATCCACCTCGCTAAGACCCAT
>NW_027113424.1:59390-64161 GCF_000696795.3 Halyomorpha halys
CTCATAAACTCCAAAAAGATAAAATCAAAAAAATAAAGAAAAACTAACCTATGTACTGGAAATAAAAGAAAAAAGAAAATTGAAAGATTCACTTGTCATAACCTAAAATTAGCACACTCACTGCACAAAGAAAATAAAAATATCGCTCAATCATGTTCTCCTTACCATAAACTTAATAAAATTTCTGTACTATTATAAATTTTTAATATTTCCCGCAGTACAGCAATATAAATGCCGTATGCCTAGCAATGCCGCCGGACCCGGCTCACTAAGACCCCCGGGAGGGGCGGTCCTATATCTCTTTTGAAAAATTAATTCAAAACGGGAAGAGGATAGTTAATAGGGAAGATAGTTAATCGAGCAATATTTAAACGCACCTGAAATTGAAAAAAAGGCCATCCTTCCCCCCTCCCCCCAAAAAAGGGATTACAACGCATACAATATGTATACTTATGTTTCTTATGTATACATTCATTCCTATTTTTGCATTATGTATTGGTTTTGTTTGAAATAATAAAAATAATAGAAGCGTGAGGTTACAACCTGTATTTAGGTCGAAAACACAGATGCGAAATTTTTCGCGATTGTAATACTTTACTTTACCGAAGCTAAGATGAATTGATTGGGTAGGCTATGATGCAAGTTATCTGATTGGAATTTTTAAGTGAAAAGGGACTGTACAAGACTGTTGCAAGAAGAATATACTCATATAAAAATTCATGGAATTTCGAATTTCTGTTTTAAAAAGTTTTTTTTTTTCCATGATAAAAATTTATAAAATTCCTGTACTATTATAAATTTTTAATATTTCCCGCAGTATAGCAATATAAATGCCGTATGCACTGCTAGGAGCTAAGCTTCCACAAATTTAAATCTACGTTCATGACTCTATAATTATAATTAAAGTATTAAACTTGTAATTAAACTGAATTTTTATTTTATTAAGATCATTTTTCGACCAATTTTTTCATGTAAAATGGCTGTGTATAAAAATAAAGAAATAAAAGACCTTTATGAGTTTAACTAAAAAAAAAAAAAAAATGTTAAACTGGAATGAATGAAGATGTAATAATTGTGTGGTTCTATGTTGGTAGCCAGATGTTGCCAAAGGATTGATTGACGTCCAGATATAAACCAGTCTAATCTAGCATCTGCTCTCCTACAGCTGATATGTACCACCCTCCCCTTTCCCCCCGTCTTTTGTATTATTATTGTAAATACATTTTTAGACTTTTTTTATTCTAAGAATTTATTTATAAACTAATTAAGATTATTTCAATATATCATTAATTTACCATCAAAAACAGTTATACTATAAAAATTCAGAAAGAATATAATACCATGATCTCATATTCGGAAAAAATAATTTACAATTGATTATGAATAGATATTTCACTTTATATTATTTTTGTGTATATTTATATTTTTTATATTTTATATAACTACTCATTTTTTTGATGAACTAAAAATTTATGTAACGAAATGTTAGATGCAAATACCACTTCCTTAAACAGATAAAAAACATAAATTTGGTACAAAAACAATTATTTCTCGTAACTACAGTGTAGCCTTATTTGCACAAACTGAACTATAAGATCTGTTATCGTCTTGATATTGTTATTGTATTGATTACAAATGGTTTAAGATATGATAAAAATATGTCCCAAACATTAATATACGTATTTGTCTCTATAATGTTTACATTAGAATATTTATTGTTCAATAACAGTTGGATTATGTACATATGTATATATGCTTAGGCTAGGTATCAAAATACAGAGTATGCAAAATAAAAAATCTTAATTAATATTTTTATTTTACAGAGCAAGTCATAAATTGATCAGATGTCACACATTTTTATTAAAAATTTAGTCTTTTTTTT
The DNA here is from genome assembly GCF_000696795.3 of Halyomorpha halys. Lineage (NCBI taxonomy): Eukaryota > Metazoa > Arthropoda > Insecta > Hemiptera > Pentatomidae > Halyomorpha > Halyomorpha halys. The sequence goes on from NW_027113424.1 coordinate 61,273, forward strand.
TTTATTTGTTCCTCACATGCCTAGTAAAACCAGTTAAGCCCGGATAAAGATATACACGTAGGATGCCCCAACTGTGGTTAGGAGGTTATTGATCCAATGCCACAATGTAACCTTATCATGTTTACAACCGAACCAAAAATACCCAAGGCAGTTTTCCGAACCGCTGACAAGGTAAATCAGTTTAACCAATATAAAAGGGTCTTGGGCACTGGACGAATCGGGAAAAGGGGATTGAAAATCATAATTTTTTTAAAGGAATTGAATTCGCTTGTAAAAATACAAGCAAACAGAACTTTAAAACTTTTTTAAAATAATAACTTTTTTGATTTTTTCCAGAGTTTAAAGTGTCCACATAACTTTTATGAAAAAAATATTAAAAACTGACAAAGTTTCCAATATTGGGGGAAGTTAAATTGACCACTTATTTAATTGGATAGCATTATTATTCCAATTTCGCTATGACTCATTAAAAGAAAAAAATGTTAATCACTTATATTACTTTCAGTTATTTTTTAATTGGAATGTGTCCGTCGTATGGAATGGAACTAAAAAAAAAATCTATTTTTTTCCCAATATAACGTGTAAAAAGTGAAAAACCGTCCGTTTGGGTATTGGTGTAAGAATCAAACGTAAAAAAAGAAAAAATTAAAATTAGTGATATTATAATTTGAGGCCAACCGTAGCTAGGTGGATAGGTGCAGGTCTATCAATCTGACATCTTCGGGTGGTGCCGGGTCGAATCCAGCCTGTGGCATTGAGTTTTTTATTAAGTTGTGGTTCCACAAAATGAAAAACTTGACCCCCGTCATGGTCAGGCAGTATAGGGCTTCAATAGGAGTCTTGGCCCGGAAAAAAATATACATGTATATAATTTGGAATTTTTTTTTTTTTTTACATACGGGGGTACCTAACCATTTCTGACTAGAGTCGGGACGCCATGAAATTAAAATCGGCCGGAATGAAACCTGCGTCGCAGACTTGAAGCTGCTAAAGTGATGCCTCAACTCACTAGGCTACAACTGTCTCATTTAGGACTACCCAACTTATTTTGGGAGAATGATAAGGTCAGAGTCTTGAACCATGTAACGGTTTGACGAAATATCTCAGCTAATTGACTGTCCAATTAGGATTCCGTACTATGGAATCAATAAGAGATTTCAGTTTTTGTTCGTATACACATGCTGTGTATCTTGAGTTTGGATAGCAACTGTAAAGGCAACAAAGTTTGATTTTGTCCTAAGTAGTATTGCATTATAATGCAATAAATTAACCAGGACGATCCTATGAGGAAATATATGTCATGCCATCTAGTGCAAATTCCTACGTAAGACATGGACTACACGTAAAATGTTCCGGTAGTGTTGCCATTATTCTCAGATCATTAAGCAAACCATCATTGACAACGGCATCACGTAGAGTGTATTACCTGGTCGTAGTTAGGTTTGCTTGGTTTGATCAAATTTAGATAAGTCATTATGTTTCAATTTTCGTATGCGTATGGGCTATACATTCATGTTAAAGGTGACAGTATTTAAAATAGATTTCTTTGTATATCGATGCAATCAATAAGTATAGTAATTCATAGTACTGTTTTTTATATATCATTTTATTTGTTATAGGATGTCCTAGTATGATACTACAGTAGTGGCAATGGCCACCTTGACAACATATGATTTGTTACTGTAGAGCGTCATATGATAAATGGGATTCGGAACTGCATGGGAGAATATGGAGGGATTGTAACTTCATAATTGATGATGTATCATACTCTGTCAGTCATCTGGTCTTTTGTCAATCTATTAATTAAAGTTAAATTATGAAACCATATTCACAAAACATTTATTGTATTGTTTCATTATTGTGCTTAAGCCAAATTGCCCCTTCATTTTGAAAACCAGCAGGCCCGCTATTTTGTTCATCATTGCGGTACTTGTATCTACAACCTTAAAGGGGCAATTGAAAATAATTTTGATTGTTAATGAACATTGAACCGGCGGGTAGACCCTAGGGCGTAGATGGAAGGATTGCGTTAAATCTGATTTATTAGAATTGGGTTTAGAGGGACATCACTGGAAGGATGTATTTAGAGAACGATTGGTAGTATCGGCATCGAACCTTCGGGTTTTATAATCCTTTATTATCATTAAATTATTTAAAATTACATTAATTAGTTTCATTTTTGTGTTAAATTCGAAACAAGTTACACATTTATTTTAATCAATATAAACAGTTTTTTACTTTGATAAATTTCAATACTAGTACATTTTTAATATTAATAGTAAAGAAACATGAAATTAAAATCCTCATGTTTATGTATTACATTGGACCTCTTTGTAAATTTTTTTCTGTTTTAACAAATATTATTAATACAAATATTTAAAATTTGTGAAATAAAAATTAGAAAAAATAATAAATTTATACAATGAATTGTCTTCATAAGCATTATTAAAGACCTAAGGTTCCAAGTTGATAATATACATCTAGCGTCCTTATTGCTTGGAAACTCATAACGGATTATTGAAAGCGCTCATATTCCTTCATCGCAGTGCCAAGTAATAACTCAAACTCTCACCATTTTTAATATGACACTTTTAGTTTATTTTCAGGCACAAAGTTCATTCAAATTTATCCCTCATCTAAAATCAAGCGATTGTTCATGTATATATATATAATCTGTGTGGATGGATCTGGGCTGGACCAGGCTGGTGAACTGCAAAACAGATGCAGACCAGGAGGACTGGACTTACTAACGGATGCCACAGTAAAATTAAAAAACTGTTCCAAAAAAAAAATGTATATATATATATATATATATACACACACACTTGAAACTATCCTATATATGAGAATAATAAAGCTGAATTATCTTACCCAGAGTAATGTTTAGAC
>NW_027113424.1:64341-94463 GCF_000696795.3 Halyomorpha halys
ATATAAAACCTTCCTAACATTATTGTTATGAATATGATTGTATAATTAGAATATAAAAAGAAATGTTGATTTTTTGGATCTGACCCATATGCAAGCCCGGCATTCTACCCCATTGTTGTCGCACCTAATAAATATAGTAATTAAGTAAATCATAGTGTAATTCCACATAATAATGAACTGTAGGAGAAAATTAAATAATGATAAAAAAAAATAAAATAGTACATAATGTTCATTTACATATTTACAAATTTAAATTGAATATTAGCTACTTCCATCTATATCAGAGATTCATTGTTTAAACAAGTTGGACAATGTAAAATCGATATTTGTACTGGGCTAAAAAGATAAAACGAAATAAGAAAATAAATTCGCCTAACTATTTAAAAATCAAACTAATCAAATTAAGTGATGAAAGAAGCGGGATTTGAGGTGGGGACAAAGTGACATAAGGATGAGACATTTGATAAGGAAAGATCTGCTAAACGCTGCGGTTTGGTGGCCCGTTGTATATAAGTCTGTTGACCAAGACAGGGTATTGTGAGAATAAAGAAAATATTCGAATTTAAGAAGATCGGAAATGTATGACGAATCATAGATTATTCCTTTTTTTCTACAGGTTTGATGATCTTATATTTCTCATTTAGCTTTAATCATTAAATTAAATTACACCTTTATCCAGAATACCTCTTCGATAAAGAGGGAGTTTTCTTAAGAGTGCTTATCAAAAATTTATCTTAAGAGAGAAAGGAGGGCTCTACAGAAGGATTAAAGGCTTACGTTTAATGGACACTCTTATTGTTAATATTTTATGAAAGCTGCTTCTTATTTTGGACTTACCAGAATCCGGCAGGAACAATAGAATACGTTCAAAATCATATTTTTGTTTTCATGAATGCGGTATCAAACCAAACAATTCATGTTCTACAAGATTCACTCTAAATTAACCTGCTTTGTGTTAGAACGATTTTGTTTAATTTCTTTAATAAATTTTAATATCTATGGCTAACTTGAAATATATTTTTCTCTGTTTCTGTGCAATCTATTTGTGATTGACATGTAATAAATGGATAAATGGTATACAGCTGTAGTTTTATCTAACTGCGTCAGCGCTCGACTGGTGTTTATAAAGATATAAAGAACTAATAAAGAAAAACCAAGGGTATTTACCTAGAGGATACATTTTATTTAACTTTTTTCTCTTGCTTTACATTTACTTTGTGTTTAAACAAGATTATCGTTTTATTTATATATATACTATTCCTAAAGTTTACATCTTCTGAAAATGCAATTATTTATTTTTTCTCAAAAGTATTGATAAATTAGCCAACTAAAGCAGATTGGGTTATTAGAAAATTGTATCCATTAGAGTTATTTATATTTTCATACATTACCAGCACTAAGGAACAAAGTTTTTCTTGGGTGTAGAGTCGTCCTCTTCAGAACTACGTATCAGAAGGCATAGATAGAAACTTTTAATGTAATTATTCAAAGGGTAAATACCAATAAACAATATTAATAATCTGATTGGAACAAGATCAAAATATGAATTAATATTTCAAAATTTCCATGTTAAATGGGGCCAATATGTAATGAGAAAACAAAATCGCGATCAGGAGTGCTCTAAATTGAACTGGCTGAGACTAACCATCTTCTATGGGCTGGAAAAATCAATCAAAATGGAATGAAATCGGAATAGAAAAAAATTAATCATTTATAAATAATAATAAACTCATGCATTTCCTACAAACTAAAAATGTTCAAATTTGAATATTGAAGTTACAGAAATCAAAATAAAATATTACTAATGAAATATATTTAGAAACAAGACAAAAAAGAATAATTATTAACAACGAAAATATTAACTAACGGTTGTGAATCAATAAGTATCAAAAATATAGAAATAAAACACAACCGAGATGTTACTGATATTATGAAATATACATACATACAATATTATATGCAGTAATAAATATTATCATCATTATTTTATAAGAAACTCTTAGGATTGGATACTGGTTCCAAGCAATAGAATAAATTTATATTCCTGGATATAAAGGCAGATCGAAAGAATCCTACGCCTTTATTACTGTTTCTCAGTCTTTTAGGTTTATTAGAATATGATAGGTATTCAATAGATATATTTGATGTATAGCCTCAGGTGTTTATGTAAGGTTGATGGAGGTTTCAAGGTAGACCCATCAAACCGACCTGGAAGGATTTAATGATGAAGCCCTGATGGGGCGGGTGGCAGGCGTATTAGTCCAACTAGCTCGGGTTCTATTCATTATCACATTAACTGTATCATCTGGCCCGGGAGTTAACTAGTCAGCTAGGGCTCAATTATCATCATAGTCTCCGCTTTCTCGTAACTAATGTTACATTTATTTAGTAAACTAATATTGAAGTAAAAAATGTAAGTGTAAGAAGTTTAAAAAAAGTTTCAATTTCATTTGAGATTGAAATAATTTCGGTAAATAAAACACTTAAAAAATGTTTGTATCATGATTAGTCGGCTACACAATGTATTCCTGTTTAGCATATATAATAACGTAATGATTAGGTGTACACATACACACACATATCGATCTGTAGCAACAGCGATGGGAGGCTGCAGATTCCGGGAGGTGGTCTCGCAGGTTAAAATCCGATGTGGGCATGTGGTATGACCGCCGCTATGGGGAGGTGAATTTTTACGTAACCCAACTGTTGACAGGACATGGATGCTTTAGAGCATACCGATACCGATTCAAATTGGACAACACTGCAGAATGCCCTGGATGTCAGACTGTATTTTTTGCTTGCATTCGTTTGGTGGCAGAAAGAAGAGAATCGGAGAGAGTGAGTGTAGGACGCATCACACCAGAAAATGTGGTAAGCTATATTATAGCTGCGCTCAGACCAGCGTTGGAACGCAGTAAAGATTTTCACCACAGTCATCCTTAAGAGGTTGAGAGCGAAAGAGAGATCCATAAGACGTGACTAACATGGAAATGTGAAAACCATGTGAAGAAAATGATGCGGCATTCAGCCATTTCCCTCCATGAAGTAATGCCTAGCGGGGGTCCCGTGGAGAGGAATGAACAGGTGTAGGCCGGTGGTTTTACTGGGTTTTAAATACTGTTTTTTTAAAAACAATACAAAACACATACACACACCCACACACAAACTTAACCTGAAGCACTGCGAAGCAGCTCAAGATCTTCTCTGGCAAACAGTGAAAGACTTAAGGATTGACGTGGCCATCCTATGTGAACAATATAAAACCCTGCAAAACGTCGCATGAATATCAGACATCACTGGAAGGGTTGCGATCTGGGCATTTGACAGACAGGCCATGACCGAAACAACGCAAGACCCCACATGGGGGCGTGTCTGGGCTAAGAAATGACATCTGCACTTGTATAGCTGCTATGCCCCACCAAATACCATAACCGAGGAATTCCAAGGACTCATATATCGTATAGTCCAAGATGCAAGAGGGCGAAGAACTGCAGTTATTGGTGGAGATTTCAGACGGTACCCTACTCCCGGGTACTAGTTGGGAGGTCACCGAAGTATACCCACACAGTGATAACCAGGCTATCTGGAACCGCGAACGAAGGGTCATTAGGCGTGAGAGGTGTGGGGTTCTTTGGAAAACCAGGATGTTTGACAGGGAATCGTTCCAAATCATGATAGAGGCCCAATTTAATTTGTCAGGTACTGCTTTGCAAAAGGCTCGACAGATAATGGACCTGGTCCACAATCTGTGCGACGCGGCTATGATTCATTCCAATATAGGTAATGGCAGACATTAGGTTTGTTGGTGGAACGATCTAATCGCTGACCACCGTACAAGATGCCATGCAGCGGGGAGGAGGTACCAGCGAGCGAGGGGCAGCCCGCTGTTTCAACTCAGCATTTCCATGAGGAATACAAGGATCAGAGGGAAGAACTCCGGCGAGCTATCAAATTAAGTAAGCGACGATGCTGTAAAGAGCTTTTTGATGAAGTGGATAAGGACCTGTGGGGAAGACCTTACCGCAGAGTCTTAAAAAACTGACAAGCAGCGCTACGAACTCGCCCATGTACTCGGTGACAGTGGAGAGGATCATTACTATTCTGTTTCCTGAACAAGAGGAATTAAGGCAGACAAAGTTGCGCCCATTTGATGTGCCAGCGGTAACGACCGAAGAGCTCAGTGAAATCTGCCGTACCCTTCAGATGGGATAGGCCCCTAGCCTAGACGGTCTTCCAAATGTAGGAAGGAGGCAATGGAAACCAGACCAGATCTCATCTGGAAGTCTTTAGTTCCTGCTTGCGTGAGGGGTCCTTTCCCTCACCATGGAAAAGGCAACGGCTGGTTCTGATCCCGAAGAGCAAAGGAAGGCCATCAGAACATTCAGCCTATCGAGCGATTTGTCTGCTGGATACAGCTGGGAAGGCTTTGAAGAAGGACATTGCAAATAGGCTACAAGAGATGACAGAAGGACTGGCAGTCCTCTCCAGGAATCTATTTGGCTTCCGGAAAGCGCTGTCACGTTGGTGATGGAAAAGGCCAGGAAGGCTATAGCAGGGAAGAGATGAAGAAGAAACGCAAAATGCTATTGTGCTATTGTCACGATGGATGTAAGGAACGTCATGAACACAGCAAGAAGAAGCTGCATCCTGGATGCCCAGCTGGTAATGAACGTCCCTAAATACCTCAGGAGAATCATTCGTGACTACTTCAAGGACAGAACCTTGATATGTTCGACAAAGAACGGCTCGAGAAGGTTTAAGGTAACCGGCTGTGTACGCCAGGGTTCGGTTCTGGAACTTCTGTTTGTGTTTGTGGAATGCCATGCACGACGGAGTTCTTAGGCTTTGCCTACCAGAGGGTTCCAAAATAGTGCGCTTTGCTGATGATATCGCAGTGGTAGTCGAAGCAAAGTATAAAGAAGAGCTCATGCTAAAGGGCAACCGTTGTGTCACTTCGGTTCGAGATCGGCTAGCATTTATAGGGTTGCAACTAGCAAACAGTAAGACTGAGGCTCTTCTCCTCAGTAGCAAGAAAACGAGGGAAACTATCACTTTGAGAGCGGGTAGGCTAGAGATCCAGTCCAAGCCTTGTTTGACTTATCCTTTAGTAAGAATTGATGATAAACCCCGGTTCAGAGAGCATATCCAGTGTGGTCCCATCGAGTCTGCTCTACGCACCTGTGATATGGAAGGATGCTTTGTATACTGAGGCCTAAAGAAGACCGATAGTGTCGGTGTATCGTCGTTGTGCCGTAAGAGTGATCAGCGCGTTTTGTACAGTCTCATACAAAGCAGCTTGCGTGGTGGCCAGGATGCCACCGATTGAGCTGATCGCTGATGAGAGGAGGTGCTCTTATAATAGTGTTGACCATATTTCCAGAGACGAATCGAGAAAGGAGACTATAAGAAAATGGCAACGCCGCTGGAATATGGCATTCAGTTGAAGGTGGATGCACAGGCTGGTGCCCAAGATTGAGGCCTGGGTGAATAGGAACCACTGGGGTGTAGACTACTATATCGCTCAGTTTACCACAGATCATGGTTGCTTCCGAGCTTACCAGTATAACTTTAAGATCGATGTCACTGGAGAATGTCCATTGGGTTCAGGAATGGAAGAGAGTGCAGAACACGTTTTCTTCTTCTGTCTCCTCTTTCATGAAGAAAGGAGTGAGCTCCGACGCGTCTGCAGCTCAGACCCGACAGCAGATAATATCGTCAACATTATGCTGCTCATCCACGATTACTGGCAGGCCAACAATTCGCTGCACAGGTGATGCAAAAGTTAAGAAATGAGGAGAAAGAAAGACGAACCAGGAGCCATCCTAAAATAATGAGGCGGCACTCAGCCACTCATCCCCATGATGTAATGTCTAACGACGGTCCCGTGGAGGGTGGTTGGTTTTAGTAAATCCCACACACGGATAGGTACGGGTCTATTCGTGTCTTTTAAAGATTTCTACCTACCCTCGTAAAACACACGCACGCACATATATGTATATATATATATATATATATATACACACACACTTGAAACTATCCTATATATGAGAATAATAAAGCTGAATTATCTTACCCAGAGTAATGTTTAGACAAATACTTAATTTACCTCAGCTTGAAACCTTGGCTGAATATTTGAATAGCGAATTTATAAATTATACCTATTTCTAGTAATAGTGTTTATCTCTAGGCATTTTTACTAGTACCAAATTACAATTTAACTGTTGTTAACTGAGGGATAATTTGTAATTCTAAACCTACCGAATTAATTATAAGCCATTTTACTTCTTTTATTGATAATATTACAATCTGCCACTAACTTGGATAATGAGTAATAGTGGCAATTATACACTTTCATACAAAAAATAAAAAATAGTTATAAATTAAATGAAATAATAATAAATAAAATAAAATAATAAATTAAATACATAAAAAAATATAATAAATTAAATAAAAATTATAAGACTTCAATTATAATTGAATTGTATCGCTTAAACAATTCAATTTCACAAGGATTCTATTTTTATACATGTAATGAAATCAAAATCATATGAAAAATGTATTTTAAATTAAAATGATATTATTGCGGGACATTAATATATGAAGTTAAACTATATACGTATCAGGTCAGTATGCAAAGAACAGTTCTACAGTGGTCGAAAATGAGTCCAAAAAATTAGTACAAGAGAAAATATTACACGGTTCCCATGTGAAATGGGGGATAGCAGAATATGTCCAAAAATTAATTAACTTTTTATAATTAAGGCTTGAAAATTAATAAACATTTTCTTAATATCTTTATTGAAATTTATAACTATATATTATATAATACATTCAGTAAATTTGATCTTAGTTAAAATGGAGTGTTACAGCCGGGTAAAGAAACTATCCATTAGTGGCACTCTAATGACAATAACTTAATATTAATGATAGTCTAAAATACATTCATTTAAAAACATAACGGAATTATTCAGGAGACTTCAACCCTTAAATTTTGTTTCACCCCCGTGCTATTCATATATTGCGCATTGCTCATGTAATTACTAAGCCATCTCTGATTACAAACTCTTTGGGTGTTAATTTTAATTACTTTTTGTGAACGTGCAATACATGAAAACCTTTGATAGAAGACGAATAATAACTGAGTGCTTCAACTACATACTGCCTAGACGTCCCATTAAATTTGAAAAAGCTAAATAACATTTTAGTGAAAATAGTTTAGTACGTCAAAAATTAATGTTGATGAAGGGCCTCTAATTGTTCGTAGTTACACTAAAACAAATTTAGATTGATGAATTGATACGTAATCCAACATGCCTGAAATTTTCATTAATATTAACAACAAATTATTAATAATTTTTGGTCTGTTTTGGATGAAACATTAAATAAACTCATAACTTACCTCGCATTCCTCACATTCAGACAGCAACTTACGCAGACGGCACTGCAATTATAACTAGATATCAAAATCTTTCACACGCACACAGAAACTATAAATTAAATACTACATGATAGAAAAGATTGCAATATGACAAAGGCCAGCATATTTAGGTTTGAATCTTTATGTAGATATATTAACTATCGTAGGGCTAATGTTTGGCAGGATGTTTTTAATAGCATTACACAGAACATTTTAAAGAAATTTCAGGGATTATTTTTTTAAACTCTAAATCCTTTGTTTATATATTTAAAAATTAAACGAATAGTCATTGCATTGAGTTTTTGATTTTGTTTTACATATTTTGATCCAAAACAAATAAATAGAAAGTCGAAACAAAAAAGAGAGAAGTGAGGTAAAGGGGCTTCAGGAATTCCCTAGAAATTTGTGAATAATTTTCCTTTTTCCTTCTATTTACTACTTGCCTAAATTACTCTAATCATTCCGTGCTGAGATGGCGACTAACAAGCATGCCAGAGGGCGAATAAGTGCAAAAGTGCCATGATAGTCCTAATTAAATGGTTAACCTCTCGCATAATGATTAAGGGTATGAACCAAATATGAAATAAACCAATCTATACATTACTGTTTGCTTTTATTTAATATTGGCCCTATTTAATAGGTCTTGAAAAATAATAGAATAGTTGTTTGACCGAGAATATGAGAGATTTTTTCTGCCAGTAACTTTTATGACCTGCCGTTATTCTTTTGTCATGTCAACCACTATCGTGGTTGTCAAATAAAATTCCAATGATTTAAGACAACTTGCTTTTATTTTATGAAAATAATTAAATTCCCGGATTCCAGCAAACAATGATATTTACGACATTCTAATATGCAAAACCATATAATAAATAATTTTACAAATAAACATTATTTTCAAGAGTTACATTGTAATAAATTTGCTACAAATTATTCATATTACAAATGAAATACGTCCTTTGTGAAATGGGGATGGGATACCGATATCGATATTTCGTCTCCGATATTAGATATTTATATATTTTAACCGATAATATCGGAATGCTAAGATATATCGTTTCTCCTCCCGCCCCCCCAAAAAATAAAGATTATAAAAGCACATTCCTATATGTATATATAGATAGGCCACCAAAATAATCATAGGTAGTTTTCTCTCTAAAAATAATCAAACACCTAAGAAATATATGGAAATTATTTTTGACTGCATTAAAAATTAAATAAATACCAATTACATCGAAAAATATCCAGCCAATAATATTTATTCTAAATATGTATACAGCAGATGCATACGGATTAAGATATTCATTAGCGATAGTCGAATATCAATATTGAAATAATATTTAATTTTAAAATTCCCCAAAATATCAAAGTTTTTTTTATTATCGTTGTCAATGTTTGATATCGATATCAAATTGAAATATATGAATGTTGTGACTTTGAGAATGCCGATTTTCGAATTGGATATTGATTGTAAATGTCCATAATGTACAAGATATCTCGTAAATTGGAGGTTATTGGAATATTAATTTTTTTTTAACCTCCTTTTTAACAAATATTTATTCAACTAACATATCCAATTATATTTTAGTTAATGTTGGATGAGTGTTGTAATATTTGTTATGTTTATGTTTTGATTGTCATGGGGTTGGATTGCTTTACCATTATTATGATTTTTTAAAATGTTTTTATTAGGTATAATATGAAATAAGTCCTTCTATGATTTGCAGTATTATTGTTTTATAATTAATATTTTTTGAATTTGTTAAATTTTCGATATTTAAGTATGGATACTGTTAACCGATATCAATACCAATATCAATATCAATATTGTTAACCAATATCCCATCAAAAGTAAGGATTTATCGTTTATCTTAATCTTTTGATTATTTTTTCAAAAATCAAAAAACCAACGGCAACTTCAAAACAAGTGCAGTAATCTACAAAAATCTTTAGAACGTAAAGTAGGGTAAGTGAAAGTCGAATGACGTAAGTGTAAGTTTTGCAAAACATTAACATAAAATTATTCCTAATAAAATATTTTAATAGTGTGAAAGCTTTAAAAGCTTCAGTAAAAGTGTGGTACAATATTCTGATGAAGAATGTGAACAATAGCCCAACAATGAGAGAATAAAAGAAATTAGTGGAGATCGGATTTCGTTTCCTTAATTAGTGTAAAGGTGGGCTCTTGGCGATCGAATAACCTTTAATTGGCTGAGTGCATTATTAGCCCAATCATTCTCCTAAAATGGACTTCACAAAGTCCTTCACGTTTAACAATACCATTTAAATCTTCTAAATTAGGGATCCGTAAAGTTTAAAAGATTTAAAAAAAACCTAATTAGTACAATTGTTTTAAACGATTATTATTTTTTATAAATATGTTTTTTTTGTTTTGTTTTTTTAAAATAAAAATCACCGAATTTAACTATTATTTGCCGTGCTAGATTCGACGATAAATTAAACGTACCGATTTGGATAATTTAATATTGTACTTTTCCTCATCTCAAGCTTACTCCAAGCAATCTATAAATTTATTATGCTTATGACGAAGAACAATAAATAAAAACAAGCATTATTTTTAATGATTGAATGTTTGTAAAAATTTATAGAAAAATTCTAAGCAATATAAAAAACCTCGTGTTAATTATGTATTTAAATTATTTCTTATATTAACATGCGTTAACATTACTTCATATTTAAAGAATTTGGCCATTTTCATGAATTCCCTTCGTAAAATTATCATCTGTAAATATATGCAATACGTTAAAAAATGATAATTTCTAATCAAACTATTACAACTTAATTAATGATGAGAACATGGATAATATATATGAGGGGAAAATGGTTGGGGTGCGGTCAGAGAAGACATAAAAAAGTTATTTATTGGTGAAAACGTTTCGCCCAAAATTTCTAGTCTTCATCAGGGCTACGAACAAAAAAAACAAGATAATAACTAATACAGAAAAGAATATATTTAATGATTATTTTTAAATCATTTGTTATTATCTTTTTTTTTATCTTGTTCCCACACTGCACCCTCAACCATCTTCTTCTCATGTACAATTTTAATTAATATTCCCCCTATAATTTTCATGAATTTAAGTTCATTAGTTTGTGGAAATGGGACGAACAAATTTATAAAAAATAATGAAATTACTGATACAATTTACTCATAATTTTCGCGAGCATCACAAAACTTTCACTTACCGCCCTAATTTGAGTTAAACTTAATCCTCACTCAATTCAAAACAAATATTTCTTAATTTTTCACAGATAGATCAAATTTTCGAAAAAATACTTTTAATGATATTTCTGTGAAAATAATATAATTTGATTGCAGTGTAGACACTTAAGTTGTGCCTAAACATGGGATCTTGAGGAGGAAACGGCTAATCCAGTGAATCATTTTTATATTTTGCACTCATCCTGTGCAGATTTCTTTTGGTAACGCATATATATTTATTTTGTTTTATAAAATACGGTGTATAACAATGCATTACGGGCAGAAGTTCGGAACTTCACCTTGGACAATCCAGCTCCAACAGTTTCGCCATTGACGTCTTTGGTCCCCATCTCTACTGCTAACCTCCATACCAGATGTCCACGCCAATGCACATAAGTGGATTAAGATCACGACAGCAACATCTGAGGAAAGGGGTGATCGGCTGATGGAAAGGATGTGAGCGAAGACAGCCAAGAGCGTTGACCAAGTAGGCGTTTAGAGCGGCAGTGTTTTGCAGAGTAAAGAGGAGCATTCTCGACCATATCTAGTAGAATGAAGATACGGCCAGAGATACGGTAAAAGAGATATTAAAAAAGGCCTTTGGAGGCGGACACTGTATTTATACATATAAATGATGGAGTGGGTAGCTGAGTGATTAAGCACTGTGCTACTATAGTGCTTGTAGTGAGCACTATGGATTCAGCAACCAACCATTAATTGGGTAAAAATTGGGCGGCCGTGCAGGATTCTGGCCAAATCACCTCCTTCCACAACTGTCGGTCAAGTAATAGTACTAATTTGTTTTTTTAAATATTCAATTACTGTGTTGTTATTTCCGTTCCAAAAAAAAAACATTGAAAACAAGCTATTATTCTACTCCTTGTGTGTCAATATGCTGAATTTCGATTTCGCCCTGAGTCATTATTTTTTTATTTGTTCGTATTTTGGTAACTTTTTTATTTACGAAAATTTCGGGCCGTTTTACCTATACCGAATGTCGGTAAAAAGTGTATCTTTATTGGCTTATATAGTTACGAAATAGCATTTACGTTATTTAATTTAAATTAAATCGGTTTCTAATGAGTCACATATGTAATGTGAACGCGAACAAACAGCTAATATTTTATCGTTAACAATTTTTTTTAAAAACAAATTATTGTTTGCTGTAAGATGGAATAATAAACCAAATAAGCCTTTGCACAGTGGGATAATAACATAAAGTGAGCACTTTTTAATAGACAGATGTTGAGAAACATGCTGTAAAGTAAATGAGGTTAGGGGGTAGTTACAAAGGTTCTTTAGAGCGGTTTTACAAATGAGGTAACTGCGTCAGACAGTTGTTATACTCGAGCCTTCCGAGCTAAAATGTTATATCTCCTACCTCCTATTAAAGTTTAAAGTACTCAACCTTTCAGAGTTTTTTTTTTTTTTAGATAAAACATATTCTATCACTGACTAATTTATCATAATGTATTATATAAAAAAAGCTACTGAATTAATTCCATGATTATTAAATAAGTAATTAAGTCTTTGAGCTGCTCAACAAATGTTCAAAATGTCAATACGATGAATTCAACAGTCATATATCTCTGTTTTGAAATTAGTAATTAAACATATAGTAAATAATTTCGATAAATAAAATACGGAGTAGATTATAAAACTGAATATATAAAGCATTTCAAAGGGAATTGGCCATGTATTAAGACCATTAGAACTTCCATGATCGTGTTCCAGATAACTGAATTCTATTTTTGCATTTATGTGCAAAGATATAATTTAGTCATTTGAAATTATGTGTAAAAATATAATGCAGTTGTGTGCAAATACATCTCAATTTTTACTATTAAATTCATAAGATTTTAGAATAAAAAAAAATAAAAGCAGATGAGGAATAAACTAAAAAAAAAAAAAGGTTTAATTAAAATTATAATGTACTTGATTGATAAATAATCCAATTTGTTCTGAAACAATAAATGAGAAGTGTCAAAAAATTATTCAACGTAAAAAAACAATGTTGACTAATATGTATAAACATGGAGATTGTTTAAGGTAAATAACGTTTTTTTTCGAATTATAATCGATAAATAATGGATTATCTCTCAATGCTGAAAGTAGGGACTGCTGGAATTGAGTGTTATAAAATCTATCCTTGTGTTATTAAAACTCTTAGATAAGAATTTATAGACGGAACTCAAGAAAACTTTTCTAGCCTAGGAAAATATTTATTTATATATAGAGCAAAATGAAAATTGTAGTTTAACTTTTTTTTTTTTACTTCTGATTTACTTTTACAAAAGAAAAATGTTAAAATTTTTAAAGAGAAATATTAGAAGTACTTTTCTAAAAAAACTGTTGAAATATGAGCTAGTTACTCAATCGTCTTGGAAAAGTATTTCCACAGTGAATAATTTCAAAATATTTGTTCTGAAACGAGCAAGGATAAATTGGATGCTAATCAAACGTTGAGTGATGCGCACAGCGCACCGGATTTTAATTTTCCAGAATTAAACCTACAAAATTATAATCTGCAAATATAAACTGATACTTTATTTTTTTATTCTTTTTACTTACTTTAGACTTATCGATGAATTCGGCCCAAAGTGTCACGAACTCCCTTATTCGCCTTCCACCTTTCTGTTAATTTTTCTTGATATTCGTTTCTTTAATTTAGTATATACCACAGATACTTAAATTTCCTTATATATTCAAACTTTTTTTTTTTTGCATTCAACTTTTTCTTTGATCTTCCAATTCATAAGACAAAGTCTGGAAGTGATAAAATAAAGTCAGCGATACTCATGAGATCTTTCAAGTCACTTCCAGCGTATCCTATAGTCGGTAGGTTCGGATAATATTTTTATCATTTTTACTTACTAATATCATATCATGAGCATACCTAAGCACCTCTATTGTGATCATAAAAAAATAGTTTTTAATGGCATATTCGAGTGACAAATTAAAATGTTAAAAAAAGGCTATTGCCTTATTTTAAATCAGAACGAACATGAATCTTTTCGTATTGATGATTGCCTTTTCAAACTTTGATTTTAGTGGTACAGATTTCATTTTCTTTTAATATAGTAGTCATTTAACTGACGTTCAATCCGTTATTTTTTCATAGGCAATGCTCAATGTTATATTTCATGAGGGAAAATCAGGAAATACTTTCGACATAGACAATTTATTTGATAACCCTTCAAATAATCTAAAGTTAAACTAATAATAACAGTATTAAAGTAGAATATTGCTGCTCTACATTTCATATGTAGTACGGAATCCATACGATCTATTTGCAACATAAATCTATGGACCTAAAGATAAGTTATACTTTCCTATACGTTATGTGCTAAGCCAGACAGTGGAAAGTGAGGGAAATAGACCGAATGCGAGAACAATAAATATGAAATAAGCGGATAGAGAAGGTTGTATATAGCGTGAAAAGATGACATGTGGATGGAAGTGCCTTATAGATCCATAACTCATCGACAGTCCATTAGGGAACCTGCCACCACTACGACATTGTTGGAGGCCGTGGATTTCCTGTCCACTGCCCCTTCCGCTCCACAGCTTCATCTAACCTTTCTCTCAGCCTTTATGGACCACAGAATTATTAACACCACTTTTATCTTCCTTGGGCCGGTCAGTTTTTACGAAATAGGCAGTTTATTTGGAAGAAATCGGAGTTAGACTATTTACATATACATCGGCAAGGAGAAACCTTTGGAAAATACGCGCTTACGATAATTTTAAATATTTAAACCCAAAAAGATAAAGCCCATAAGAGAAGCTGCTTGACACGTAAATATCATCCACTTTTTAAAAGTAATTAAATCATATTTCGATGCAGGTGGATTCTTATATTCTAAAATGATAGTGGGCGTTTTGTGTGCTACATACGTAAATTTGTCCCGAGTTAATTTTTCCCTCCCCAGTCAAATTTTTAAATCATTATTCTCTATGAGATATTTTAAGTAGTGGAGTTATCGAGCAACCCGACAAGAATATGAGTGCTAGAAGAAGCCACTTGTTGATATGTATGTATTTATTCTATTTCCTCTGTCTTGGTCAATTTATACATGATTTCTATCTACAGGTAACCAAGCTGTTCTTATCAGATTGGGAGACCAAATTTTCATTCCATAGAGTCCCATCACAATAAAATTTAATTCCCCACCCCTAGACCAAAACTCCCTCGGCTAAAAACAGTCTCTGTTTCTCTGCCTGTCGATGCATACATATTATTTATTAATAGTTGTAAACACATCTAATTTTTCCTCATTCCCAAGTCCTAAACTATTAATTAAATGCATAATTTCTTATGATATGCAGTTTTTTTACGATGATATGTCATTTGATACTGTTATACATGACGTATTCTATAATATCAAAAACTTGAGAAAGAAAAAACCTAATCTTAAAATTCTCCAGTTCATCCATCTATAAACTTGAAATAAATATTACATTTCTGGAGAAACAAAAACTGTAATTTTCATGTACATATACATAGTTAGTATAAACACTCTAATTTTGATGAGCTGAAGGTAACAACAATTGGTCGACTTTTTGAAAAAAAACTGTCATAAGAATTGCACGAATATATCTCAGAAGATGATACCGTTGAAGGGAAGTGGATAGTAATTAAGACAGACTATGCAATGTTGCCGATACTTTTATAGGACCAAAACCAAGCAGAAGTAAAAATGGCTAGTAGGAAGATGAATGCGATAATGTACAGCGAAAACTAAACGAAGTGAGTATAAGGATGCTCAATCAGAAAACAAGGAAAACTGCGGAAGATTATGCCCAGATAAGACAAATAACTAGAGCAATGTGTCAAAAGAAAAAGAGACACTGGGAAGTAGGGTGGTTAGAAGAGATTAAACAAAGTTTCTTGGTAAAAAAGACTAAAAAGTTTCATAAGAAGATTAGAGACTTCAAATCAGGATTTTTTTCTCCCTCGACGGGAATTTTTAAGTTTAAAGATGGAAATATTGTCAGAGATCGGGCTGCTGTCCTCGATACACGGGCTAACTATATTCAGGGTTTTCTTGATTCCCAAATGGTCATGCATGATGAACCACCAGGAGGATATTTACAAACTCAATGGTAGGACGATATAGAAATCCTGACAGTGAAGAAAGAGGTTTCTGAAATAATACAAGCCGTCCAAAATTACTAAACACCATGCAGCGATCAGCTACCTTGAATTACTCAAGTTCGGCGTTGAAGTTGTGACTGAATATGCAGTCAGGATCGGAATACCACATTAATCTGTCCTCTATATAAATAATGTGACAGATTAACGTGTAGTAAGCATAGAGGCATTGCTCTCCTTAGTGTCGCTTGCAAAGTATTTTCAGTGGTAATTTAATATGCTCAAATCGAGGGAAGGATTATTTGGGGAGCACCAATGCGGTTTCAGACCTGGTTTATCTTATGCTGAGCATATCTTTTCATCGAGGATTATAGCTTAAAATCTATGAAATCTAAAACGTTCACAGGTTCTTGGATTTCCACATCAACAACTCGTGTAGCTTTTTAAATGACTCTCATAAGTACTAAGTGCAGACTGAAGATTCAGGACAACCTCTCCAGCAATTTTAATGTGACAAATGGCTATTGACAAGGTGATCCATTGTCCTGAACGAAAATTTCAAAAGTTAAACCAAATGCTGAAAATGTGTTAAGGTTCTTGCTTACAATTCGTAAATAAATAACTGAAAGGTTGTCTTTCCTAGGCACGGTCTAGCAACGTCACATTTACTTGATTTAGTTTTTATTGAATTGTTTACTTATAAAATTATTAGCTTTCGAGTTATAAAAAAACCCAGGAAAACGTACACAAAAAAATTGTTTTTCTACTTTTATTGTAAAGCCCCCCGATGCTAGAAAGAGTTAAGAAAAAGAAGAGCCCCCCAGTTAAGAAAAAATAACTTTTTTTTTTTTTCTAGTAAAAACGCTCAACTGGAATCTTAGAAGTCCTAACTACTGAATAGCGGTCTACAATGCCGACGCAAGTTGTCTGAAAAAATTGGATATGTACATTTTGTAAGACGTTGTTTCAATTTTATTCATTATGGAATATTATCAAAGGAAAAATATCTGTTTTATAATTGATTTAGAAAAGCGTACAAAAAATAGTTTATAGTATAATTAACAGTAGAAACATTTTGTGTTTCACAGTGAACTTTCGTCTATAAAGTATCACTTTTTTAAGAGTTTGTATTTATTCATAATAACATTTTCATTAAAGTCTGCGTGAAAAAATAATTACGAAACATATATTACTTATACCAAAACTAATATTTTATTAAATCACTCTCCTTCTTCACTAAAAAATATATTTCCTCCATTAGGATTTTTGTGGACGCTCATTTATGAATCCACTCTCAGAACTAAAAAATTGTATTTATAATTTTTCACTAACCGAATAATTATTTTTTTTATATGTCGTATTTTATCTGTACTAAGTTTGTAACTACTGGATAGAAACTTTGACTTTTTTTTTGTTTCATCAGTGATTTAATAGAGCAGAAAAAACAATCAAATATCTGTAGTAGTCAATGGACTGCCAAGGCTGTGTAAAATAACTTCATCTTTCTTTTAAGTTGGTTATGTTCAATCGTTTATTCTTATACTTCTTAAACAGGCTCCCCTGGAGCGATATAGTATAAAGGATTTAATTGAAACTCCTTTATTTATTTATTTTTTCAATTTAATCGTTCACTGCTTTTGTATCTGCTTAAAAGAGTTACTGTTGAAAAGTTACTGCTCTAAATTGCTTTAGAATATCAGAAAATATTGAACCTAATTTATTGTAAAATCGATGGTAAGAGAGTACACGAAGAAATTGTATTATTGATGTCAAAGGGTTGTCGACCATAATGATGGGGATGATGTATCGGTGTGAATTAAAAGGTCTTTCATTTTCACACCTTGTTGGAAGATTGACATTATAAGATAATTTAAAGAGCAGGTTTCACAAAAATGGCTTGAACAACAATTTTTTTGGGTTACTAAAAAAAAGCATTCAATTGTATTAAGTAATACATAGTAGTACTCTTTTCGGCTTTGGAAATACAATATCTAGACAATTTTTCTAATAGATGTTAAATGTTTCCATAAATTAAAAAAAAACTGGGATCTATCTCTTTGCGAGAAATCATTTAATTATTAATATGAGATATACTGTCTCTGGTCTATATTTATGTCATTTACTTTTTTAATACATCATTGAATAGCGAAATGTAACGGGTATTTATAAGCCTCATTTATTTTTAAATATTCTGGTTCGTGAAAGGTTCAAGGCTGCATGTCAAATTATCATTTCAGTCAGGATTACCTCTTCATATCTAGACTCTTGGAAGGTGGTTTTTCTTTGGTGGAAATCTCGACGAATTTCATGAATGATATCTAATTCTTCGCAACTGTTCCAAGGTTTTTTTGCATTGAAGTCTCCAATATACAACTGTGTTAAACCTATCATTGTGGTCTCACTGGCTTACTTTCCGGCTAGATTTGTTGACCTGTCTACAGCATTAATTCTTAGGAAAGTTCAATGCTATGGTATACACCACACACTTTGTACCTCCAGCCAGCTCTTGATCTTCCTGAGGTAGTTATTAATTTTTCTGGTAATATCGTTATCAAAGATCCCTAAGAATAAAGTCATTCGTTGCACTGACATATTTTAAGTTTGTTGATTTAAAAAAAAAATGAGTGGATCGGTAGTCAGTTTCTCAATCTATGTTACGATCCTCCCGAACCTAGTTTCTAGCCTTGCTTCCTCTTCCATTTCTGGCAATCCTCCGAGGCGCCTGAAAAGAAGATGGCCTCGTGATCTTATATTGTAAAATTTGTTTAGAGTTCTACTACTGGGTAGTTTCTCTACATGCTGTATCATATCATTATGATCTTACTTCATATTTGCTTGTTGTATTTTATATACAGTTGTAAATATCAATAAAAAAAAATGTTACGAAGACTAAAAATAAAACGAGTGAGTATTTGCCCACTCAACTAGTCCCATATCTCTTTTAGGCTGACTGTCTTAACTTCATTCAAAACATTAACTTATTGCAAGTAGAGTGGAGTTTGAAAACTTTCACTGATATTGAACTATCTTATAACTCTATATATAACTTATAACTATATATATATAACTTTTATTTTTACACATCAGTTAGAAAACCAACGAATTTTTTTATTAAAGGATTAATAACTTAATTAAATTAATTATTTAAGTCGAGCCATTGCTTTTACTTATACAGAATGAGTACCAACTAACTGTAAACACTTGTAAATTAACAAGACACTTCTTTAAGTACTTGAGTTAAGTTACAGTAGAGGAGTGTCAGAATCTTAATGAAGTTTTCCCTACTTATGGCAAATGACCACTCAGAAGCGGACTTATTGGCTGGAACAACCTTCGATGGGTTGTTAATTAATTGGGAACTGTCACATAATGAGGCTTCGAAAATTAATAGCTTTGTCAATTCATGTTATATTCACAGGACTAGAACTAATTGTATTCATTTATTAAGTGACTTTCTTCTCTATTTTCAGATGCTGATATTCTTAATATATCAGTTTTCAGTGGCATGGAACAAATATAGATGAAAAAAAAAATCCCCCTTCTTGAAAATCTCAAATATAATTTTTTATAGAAACCTAAAAATATTAATTTTCGCCTTGATGGGTCATAGGATTTCTTTTTTTTTACAAAATAAAAAAATATTAATAACTTCGACACCAGCACACCAATCTACATAAACCTGGGTACGTATTTAGGGTGGACTGCTTTCGAAGCAATGGATGTCGAAGCGAAAAGGATGGGCCTGCATATTAATGAAGAAAAAATCAAGATTATGCTGTTGGGTAAGAATGGACCCCTATAATTTCGCAGTGGTAAGAAGTTTTACTTACTTTGGCTCTATTATCAATGAGAACCAGGATGAAGAAGAAGAAGAAGCTAAAAGCAGAATTGCTTCTGGAAATAGAGCTTATTTCTCCATTTTAAGGCTAATTAAAAGCAGACTTGTTAGTCGTACCACCAAGTTCACCCTGTACAAAACGTTGATAAGGCCAGTCGTGGACCATACGGTGGAGAAACTTGGACGCTAAGCAATAGAAGCATTAACCTGCCAGGCAGGTTTGAAAGAGTAATTCTGAGGAGAATCTATGAGCCCGTATGCGAGAATGGGAGAATGGTAATTGGCGAAGAAGGAAAAATGACGAACTTTTTGGGTTCTATAAGGAATGCAGCATCTCCGCGTACATAAGGATACAGAGGCTTAAATGGTTTGGCCATGTAATGAGGATGAGCGAGGAAAGAGTGGCACATAAACTGTACAGTTACGTTCCGGATGGTATGCGGCAACGTGGTAGGCCGAAGGGCCGATGGAGGGATGCTGTGAGGCGGGATCTGCGACAACTTAGGATCCCAGTTACCCTTACAGAAGATAGAGAAAGATGGTTGGCGGCCATTGAGCAGGGCAAGGGCACTTCTTGCGCCAGTAAAAGAAGAAGACGTATTTAGGGTGGAAAGTGGAAGTCGTGTGATGCACGAACCGCACCTAGATTTTTATTTGAACAGAGATTTTTCCTTAAATACTTTTTCATACAACGCTCAAGTTCATACTTTTCAGAATATCGTCGACAGTCAATTGCTAAACAAAAATATATCCATCAACTACACCAATAAGCGATGATTCAAACAGGTATTTTTTTTCTCTGATAGCTTATCTGAGTAGTCCTTAATCTGTAAGTGAAAATATAGCTAAATGCAGATATCATATATAAAATTCAGAAAGGTAGAAAAAGACTTCGAAAGAGATAGAATATTTAAAGAAGCTAGAAATAGTAAATAAATAAACTCTTATGAATGCTAATAAAAGCTATGAAAAAGGAAAAGTACAGTGAATCAACGGATCGATTTTTATGAGACTCTTGTTAGTGAAATTGTGGACGTTGATTCAACAACAGAAAGCCTAATATTTACGTAATTTCCATGATTTACGGTTCCATGAATTTAATTTATCAAATTAATATTACATCATTAAATTGGATTTATCAATATCTCTTCATTTGTTTGAACCTGAGTAAATTGAGTTTTACCTATAATTCTTGCAATTTATTGCTGGAAAATAATTAATATGTAACAGTATAGGATCTGTGTTAATTTCGTTCAGTTAGAAGATCTCATGGTACCTAATCAATCATACTTAAATAAACTTAATAAGTATGATTGATTACGTATCATGAGACTTCAGATGTTTAATGTTTATTTTTTTTTAGTATTTCATTTTTATACGATTTGATTTACGTTTAAACTTTCATTTACTACGTTATCTGTTATTGGTATATCATTATAATTTTTTTTTCAGTTTATAATTCGTTTATTTTTCAATCTTAACGCTTTCATGACTAAACTTCCAAATCACGTCTTTTAATCTAATATATTCATATTTATATAATTTTCTATGTGTCATTTCATATTTCTTTAATAGTTTTACATTTTTTCAAATCTTCTTAATATAGCCAAAAGAAGACCTAGAATGTGATTAGAAATGTGGCTTTTAGTGAATAATTTTTCATTCTTTAGAAAAAAATGTTTATATTAAAACATCCATTTTGTCTCAACAATTTTTTTATTATTTTAACACTTTAACGTTTCGGCCATTTCGGTCATTTTCAAGGATCTTATTTCACTATCACAACCAAAACCATAGGTTATCAACATAATAGCAGATTATATTGCCATTGTCAAATTATTTATCATATGCATTAACTAGTTTACAGTATTTAGTATCACATCAACTATTTTATAATCTCTGTTTAAATTACACATTTTATCAACAGCGTAGTGTTGCTAAAATGTACTAGCATATAATGTGCATGATAAATAATTTGGCAACGGCAATAAGGCCTGCTATTATGTTGATAACCTATGATTTTGGCTGTCATAGTGTAATAAGCTCTTTGAAAATGGCCGAAATGTTGGAGTGTTAAAATAATAAAAAAAACTGTTGAGACCAAATGGATGTTTGTTAACTTGTTAACCAAACTGATGTTAACTATTTTTATAACTATTAGGTCAACCTTTGTTTTTAATATTAAGTATTTATTTAAGGGTTTCAGTTTCAAATATATTTTTTAACTGGTACATACACCTACATACAGAAATCATATTACGGACCTTAAAAGTTGTTTTTTGTTGATAAATCGGTTTTGAAATTTCTCATAATGAAAGTATTCCACCTTACAAGATATTTTAAAAGTATTGTATAAACTCTTTATGAAAGTACCTAAATTCCTAAATATAGGGAATTTCAAATATGATTTATTTTTTAATATAGCAAATACTAAAAAAAATAAAAAATGAAGGTATGGTTAAAATACCAAACCACTTATTCATGAAAAATGCGGCCAACATCAGTTAGAGCAGATCCAATATCCAATATTCAACTTCATGAATGTATCTACTCAATATTACTAGTATATATAAAATTTTATATTTCATACCTGCTTATTCCCAGTTTAATATTGTATATATTACATTTTACGATGCCTCAGTTTCAGTTGCCGCTTTTTAACTGTTTTTATTATTAATTACATTTAAGTATTATACTCGATTAAAACATTTATTAATAACTCCGATCATATACTTCACCTAGTAGATTGGATAGGATGAATTTCCAAGAAATGTAATTTCCCTATATGTAGTCCGCAATATAACTCCACAAATAAGTCGGTAATTTTCAATTCAATTCAATATTGGATTACTTCTTTTTGTGACCTCTTTTTGCAAGAAGATAGGAGTTGTTTTGTTTGGAACAAAGAAGTCAAAGAGACCTGCTCAACCTTGGCTAAGAGGTTTCTTAGTCGGGACTATTCCCAATCCATTTATCCAAGAGAAGTGGCGAACATTAGTTAGATTAGAACTTGAAGATCCAAACTACTCTTTCGAATGAGGAATGGAATAAGGCTGTAAAAATAAAAAGACGAACTTTAATTCAAGTCTTTTTCAGTATGCAGCACAGGCTTTTTAAAATTAAAATAAATTTTAAATTTTCCTGTAAGTACTATTAATATTCTTCATGTTTGTTTTTACATTTATTTTTGATGTTTAAGTCACGAAGGATTGCACGAAATTTTCAAATTGTACCAATATAACTAATAATTATTAATGCAGTAACAGAATATATTTCTTTATACAATTATCAAGGCTTAAGCTATTTTAACCTAGCTGTTGCGGCCAACATATGCTTAATAATTGATCTATTATGGTTGTAAGCATTACCATGTTTTGTTTAGGCTACAGAATTATTAATAATACCGGTTTTAAGTTTATAATACGGCGGGTCAGTGAATCTCTCTCTATCTAGCCAGTAGTTGCTTGCAGGCTGGCCAACTCTGATGTTTGCTTCAAACCACGGCGGGCGTCTTCTCTTCCTCGAGGACATATCTAGGCGGGGGGCTCTTCTCCAAGAGGATATTTCTCCAAAGGAGGCCCCATCGCCAAGGGTGACATATAGACTATTTTATTCATAAAGTCGCACAGATAAAAATCAATATTTTTTTTTATGTTTTTTCATTTTAAAAATTATTTTAATTTGTATTTTTAGGAGTTCAATTTTTTTTTCTCAATATATTGTCTTACGTTTGTTTATGTTGTTTTACTTCAAATACAGCAATAACAGAATTCGTTGATATAATTCTTTTCTTCATCTTACCCGGTTGGGCTAGTAAAGGTTCCTTTTGAACCCCTACCCCCCCCCCGGAACACCTAGCTACTGAATTTAGAAAACATAAGTACTAAAAATCCCAAAGTATTGAATGTAGTTAACAAAAATTATTATAATAAAATTAATTACGAGATACAAAACATAAATTAAAAATATAATTAACTATAGTCAGTTCAGGACTTTGTTATTATAAATTAAAACAGAATTCATTTTCTTATATGTATCTAACGATTTTCTTATAGTAAAACTGGAATTTTTATTTATTAACTGAAATTTACAACTGTATGATATAAATATACGATAAGTAAATAGTATTTTAGTTATGTTACAATGACATGATACAGTCTTGTTGAGAAACTACCCACTAATTGAACTTCATTAATATTTCTAGAGTAGTCGGTCTCGAGGCTATCTTCTTATCATTGAAGAAAAAGTAAGGTTAGAAACTTGTGGACTAAGGTTATTGGCGAGTATAATGGATGGATTGGTTTCAGATTCTGGAAATGTCTGCTACATATGGAATATTGAGGGTCTTATAGAGGCTAAAAAAGTTGCGCTGACATCTTTTAAGTTTGTTGATTTTAAAAAAAAATGAGCGCTGGTAGATCGGTAGTCAATTTCTCAATCAATGTTACGATCCTCCCGAACCCACTAGTTTCTAACCTTGCTTCCTTTTCCATTCCTAACAATCCTCCAAGGCGCCTGAAAAGAAGATGGCCTCGTGATCTTATATTGTAAAATTTGTTTAGAGTTCTACTACTGGGTAGTTTCTCTACATGCTGTATCATATCATAAATCTTACTTCAATCAGACCATAAATCTTACTTCAAATTTGCTTGTTGTATTTTATATATAGTTGTAAATGTTAATAAATAAATAAAAAAAAAAAAATGTTACGATCCTAAGACTAAAAATAAAATATATGCCCACTCAATTAGTCCCATGTCTCTTTTAGGCTGACTGTCTTAACTTCATTCAAAACATTAACTTATTGCATGTAGAGTGGAATTTGAAAACATTCACTGATATAGAACTATCTTATAACTTTTATAACTCCATGGAAATTATCTATAGTCAAAATGATACCCAAACCCCATAAGCCAGCAGAATACCCATCCTCCTACCGTCCTATCTCTCTATTACCTATCATGGGCAAAATCCTCGAAAAACTCATTTTGAAACGCTTATATATTGATTCCAATCATATAATACCAGATCACCAATTTGGATTCCGAACCTCTCATTCCACTATCCAGTAATGTCATCGTGCGGTGGACGTTGTCTCGTCTTCTTTAGAGCGCGGAATGTACTGCGCGGGAGTCTTTTTCGATGTAGAACAGGCTTTTGATCGAGTCTGGCCCCCGGGATTGCTTTACAAACTCCGTGAATTCCTACCTCCTACATACTTTCTCTTTATTCGTTCTTTTCTCACTGATAGATTATTTAAAGTATTGTGGTTTACTTTTCATCTCTCTTCTTTCGGTCCGCTGGTGTTCCTCAGGGAAATATCCTCAGTCCCATCCTCTACACCATCTGTACAGCGGACATTCCAACCAATCCTAATACTATCCTCACCACGTATGCCGATGACACATGTGTGCTCGCTGTTAATAATGACCCTTTAATTGCATCCCAAACTCTTCAATCCCATATCACAGCCCTCGAAATGTCGTAATTGGAGGATTAAAATAAATTCCAACAAATACCATCAAATTACCTTTAGCCTACGTCGTAAACCTACTGACTGCCCTACAGTATACTTTAATAATGTTTCTCTACATGCTTGTAACATACCATTATGATTTCCTCAAATTTACTTGATGTATTTTATGTACAGTTGTAAATATCAATAAATAAATTTTAAAAAAAAGTATAAATGATAAATTTAATACTGTGAAACCATTTTTATTCTTTTTCAAATTCTCTTTTATTTTTTATTGATTTAGTTTACCTGATCTGCTTGCTATTATAGTATAAAGTCTTCCTTGATACTGTAAGCGGGCCGAGATCAAACAAAATGGAAACATCAAACACCGTCTAAGGGATTTATGGTAAATTCAATTTTAAGAGATTCCAAAGGATTTCTCGAAGGCTCATGAAATATATGTCTGAGAAGGACTTCAAAGAAATCCTTTATAGGATAGAACCAATACTAACTATGTTATTCTTTTGTAAAGGGCTTTATCAGATTACATTTAATTATTAGTACTAAATTAACTTTAGCCAATATCATTATACTATGAATATTATACTAAGGATTGCGCAGAACTGGAACATCTCTTCCAAAAACATTGAGAACAAGATTAAGTATAATTCAATTAATATTTTATATTCATCAATATATTTTTTTTTGTAATGCATTGATTCGATGGAAAAGCCTTTATAAAAATATATCTTTATTCAGCACAGTATTCATGGGCTGAACAAGCAGTTTACACACGTAATGTTTTCTTCTGCCAACTTGATTGACAATAAAACTACCTATTCAAGGAATGAAATAGAAGATTTTAAATATGGTTCTGAGATATTTTATGTTATCCTAGGCTATGTAGCATTGTAGGTACCAGTATTTCCCAGATTCCTTTCTATTCCTAGTACATATTACTCAGCGCTCCTCCTGTAACCTACAAAACATGAATTTCGAATTCTTAGTCCAATCCCGTATTTCCAGGTCCCTTTTACCAGACATCTACCCTCCACCCCACCAAACCGCTGTGTTGACAAACCTTTTTTTACACAAGCTGCCTTTCGACGCGAGGCTTGATTTGGAAGGTTAGTCAAAACTGAAAAAAAAATTATAATGATATAACACTAACAGATAACATCGTAAAAATTCTAAAATTTAAAACATGAATCAAATCATATAAAAATAAAAAAGAAAAGTATGTAACATCTGAAATTTAAACTTAAGTATGATTGATTTACCTATCATGAGATTTTTGAAATTAACAAAATTAACATAGATTTTTCTGAATCTAAAATTACTGATATGCTATTATAATAAAAGATGTAATTAAGCTCAGCCATATTGTTTTTGTGTAGGCAATGTATTGTTTAACCGCATAATTGTTGTAAAGAGACCTAGTACCAGCATAATAAACTCTTTTTCATTTATATCACAAGAAAGGGCATGAGATATATTATATAAAATAATAACTCTTCTATATTATATAAGCTTCTGCAGAAATTTTTAGTCCATTTAAGAGACCTTTGCAACTCTGCAGTTCAAAAACGAGTGGGCATATTTTAATAAAATTTCAAATTTTCCAGAGTTTCACTAGTAGAACAAATGTGCGTGATTTTTTAAAAATATGAATTGGTAAGGTTCAAAAGTGAGTTGAATTGACATGTATTGACCCTTTTAATGTTTTTTGTACGTTGTAAAAATCAGCAAACTTTGTTTATGAGGCAGTAGAGTGGGCAAATCTCATTACCAGCAGCAAACAGAGAGGGAACAGAGATCTATAAAGGTAAGCATTACGTCAAATGGGAACCAATGAATGTATTGATGCCTATATTGCGTATAAAATTAAGGCTCATGAAAATTATTTTGATGAATTTCGATCAAATTTTAAAGCTAAAACATAACATTTTTGTCAGACAAGATAAAAAAAAAATAAAAATAAAATATCAAGGCCAGCAATGAATTCAAAGTTGCTCAATGCCGACGAAGCAGGAGACTATTACAGTCATAAAGCAATTGTCACGTAAAAAAAAAATATTCAAACACAAGGAGAGAGTGTGTAATGGGAGATTAAATTTAGAGGCTAATTCCAAAAATTTCACTAAAACGGGAAAGAAGTACGTAAAATATTTAGTTTTGAACATTGGCTAACAAAGAATTAATGAAAAATATTCAATATTAGTGGTTTATTGTTAATTAATTATTTTTAATGAAAGTGAAGATTCTTTTATAAACATAGAACTAAAGCTTGTGTAATTTTTTTTTTTTAATAAACGTTTGAGAAAGTGGTTAGATTTTTTTAAATTCCATAATATCGTTTTAGTCTCGCTAAGAATAAATTTTATCAAGTAAACTTTAACTCATGAATGCTAAATAAAAGTTGACATTCTGAGTTTTCTTTTTTTTTTTTTCAGGGGGTGTAAAAGTTTATTTTAAATATTTCAGGCATACGTTCTCAAAATATGGTAACTCCAATTTATTATAAACTGAGGTTATTGGCATCACCGGCTTTTTCAATGCACATTAAGTTGTTGAAGGAATCATTAAAAAATTTGTTTTCTTAACAGAATAATGTTTATATTAAGATAAGTGGTAAGTGAATGGTGATAGAAGGTTATTAACAGACAATGTAACATCATAAAAGTTTAAATTTTTGCAGTTACCATGTTCTACTTCAGAACTCTAAACATTTCTTTTTTTAGGGCAGAGATAATAAAGATTTTATTTTTGTGTAATCCACATATCACCAAGTAGTTCAGTCTCTTGCAAACTCGAATTTAATAAAACCGTTCCATCTTTTAATTGAGAAATGTTGTCTGTGGCTATGTCAATGCCTTTGTCCAAAGCGGAACACTTTGGGGAAGAGTTTTGGATGCGGGGCTAACAATTCAAATCCGGGATTGTAGTGCCTAATGCTCAAGTTGAGTTCACTTCACTTAAGCAGGTTCTCGTAAGCTGTTAATGCATTTTGCTTTAATTACAATATGATCGCTTGCCCTCTCTCTTAATCCACTTATGTATAATTCTTTTCATCGCATTCCACTTGTTCCTTCATAATTAATGAAAATTTGTTCTGGTGGGTCTTGGTATTTATTTTTTTATTCTTTTTTACGGGATGGGATTTTAGGAACACTGCATAATTTGTGTCATTCGTCTTCGATTATAGTGAAAATGTTCAAAAAATTCTAATAAACATGGCCTTAATCCTGTTTTTTTCAGTAAATTCTTTAAAAGACCATTGTGTGTAGTAATTAATCTATGCAAAGCATACAGAATATTTTTAAAAGAAATTTCGGCCTACACTTGAATGGTTAATACGTGTTGTTTTTGCTGTGTCAACTTCGTATATCTCTCGTTGCTATTAGATGTGTTTATAGGGCTAGATAAGATATAATGAAAATTCAGGAATTTGTATCACTTCTATTTACAACCTGCTAAATGTTATGGTATAGCATGTTATATCCTATCCTAAACAGAAATTCCATACTAAAACCAGAAACAACTGTTCTTATATTTAAAACAATTCTCAGGCCACTGCTGATGTACGGCTGTGAAGTCGGGGGAGCGGCATCCTTCACGAAATGGAAAAAAACTGCAATCTTTTCAAAATAAAGTCTTAAGAATCGCAGTTAATGCTCCTTGGTTCATAAGAAATAGGATATTGCATCGCGAATTAAATTTGGAGTCAATAGAGGATTACATCAAAAAATGGGTCATGAAGTTCCACTCCCAGTTGCCGACAGTTAAAGGAGCAGTGACCTACAACCTGGGAAACCCAACCTCAACCCGAAGACTGAAGCCCAGACTGCAGCAGGACATTCTGTTATAAATTTTAATAGATATAAAATTAATTCATAGACACACTACCTCTATTTTATTTATTATTATTACTCATTTTATTTATTCATTTTTTTTTTTCTCTTTTCTTCTCTCGTCCCTTTTTCAGATTAACTAGTTTCTTTTTGCTATTAGAGGGCAATTGTTTGTTTTATTTAAGTGTACCAATATCATTATTTTTTGTTATCAATTTTACTTTCCTCTTTTATTAAGAAGCATTATTCTTATCTATTATTTTCTTTTTTTTTCTTTTAATAATAACATTGTATATAGTTAAGGGTTGTCTCTTGTACGAGACTATACCCCCCTATAATCAACAGTTAAAAAAATATATGTATAATATAGCGGTTATATAAACCATGTAAGGCGCACCAGCCCGATCTGGTATAAAATAAAGTATATATATTATAGTATAGTGTTAAGTTTTATTTAAAATTCTGAGAGAGGTGTTTCCTCGACTGTGAGAACACCCCACATCTTTTTTATAAACATGTTTAAAACAAGTTGATATTTTTTGTAAAGACTAATAATAATTACTATCTAATATTCTGTCTAAGACTAATCCAGGTTAGCAATCTTTGTCTCTAGGCATTGAAGGCTTAAAATGAAAACACCATAAAGACGCTCCTACACCATGTTATGAACACCTTCCAACGTTAGTGTGGTCAAATACGAACGCCCAATGCAAACTATTGATATTTAGAACAATTCTTCGTAGTATCATGTAGCAGTGGCTTAAATTTCTTAAATATCAGTTGTTAATCCTCCAGTAATACCGCCCCGTATCGGTGAGAAAATTGATTTTCTATAAACAACGATAATTGTTTTCATATTTTTATGGATATTTTTTTTCATATTTTATTTGCGTTTTATACGAATGTATGTACTAAATATGTATGTATATATGTTTTTGTTTTAGGCAAGGTGCTTGATCTTTATATTTAGGGCGATTTCTTCTGAATTTGATATTGTGGTAAAAAATTATAGAAATAACTTTTTTTTAGGAATATTTTTCCTAGTCATATTATTTTTATCACAAATATCAAATTTTTGTTATATACATTTTTTTATATTAATAAATTCATATTTTTATATGTGTAAAAGTTTTAATTTAACAAACAACCCAAAATGTGGCCCTGAATTGTATTAACGGTGTTCGTTGTTATTTTGGTCTTAAGCTTCTGGTGTTAAGCAAATGATGTATTATTATAATTT
>NW_027113424.1:94513-104529 GCF_000696795.3 Halyomorpha halys
TATATACATTATAGGAAATAACAATATGTCAGGCCTGAAGCAAGACAATAAATACCCAAGCGCAAATTTTTATAAACTAGATCTCTCATACAGCACCTTTTTTGTGTTTTCACCGTATTACGTTATGATATTCTGGACAAGTCTGTTTTCATGAACGTATATATATGGTAAAGAGCAGCGGTTGGCAAAAAGTAATTGCAATTACTAGTTGCAATAAAATATAAATGCGATTACTTTGGTTCAATAAGTAATTATAATTTCAGACCATTATTACAATTAAAGTGGTTCATGATGTAGTTAAAATTTCTAGTCAAAATTGCAATTTTATTTCTTAGTTTCAAATTACAGTAATTGAAAAATAATTATGTTTTGCCCAACTCTGGTAAAGTGTGCTTATATTGTGGTGGGTAGCTAAAGTGCAATTATGTTAGCCATGTAACAATGTAAGGCAACAAGCAACTATAATGGTTTTTTTTAAAATAATTTATTTATTGTTATTTACAACTGTATACATATACACATCAAGTAAATTTGCTGTAAGTGATATTATGACATGATACAAACATGTGGAGAATCTACCCATTGATAGAACTCCAAAAACACTTCTAAAGGAGAAGATCTCGAGGCCATCTTCTTTTAGACGCCTAGGAGAATTATTAGGTAGTGAAGGAGAAGCCAGGTTAGAAACGAGTTGGTTTGAGTGGTTGGGAAGTTTATTATGGAAGGATTGGTATCTGGTTCTGCCCAAAGCGGCAACAAAGGTGACATTGAGGTCCTGATGGATGATTTGATTTGTGACAAAGAAAGGAGCATTAAGGATTTTATGAAGGATTTTGGACTGTAAGGATTGGATTCGAGAGGAATTAGATGGTTTAGTGGAGCCGCATAGCTCAATTCCGTATGTCCAGATAGGCCTTATAATAGTCATGTATCAGTCTTTAACTATAAAGGTAAAACAAGAAATTATGTAGAAATGTTTCAAAATTAAAATTCTTAAAAACTTATGGATTTGATAGATCATTTCTATGAAGTAATATATTCACTTCCTATGAATAAATACGATGAGCCTGTTTCTATTCTAAGGAGGACCAGAACGATTTTATAACCATTATGGTACAGAAAATTGAATTGACAGTTGAAAATTAAATTAGAATATGAAAGTAGCTATTTCTGAAGATGTATGCATTACTATGTCGACGGTTATCTCATACTGAAGGACTAATATTTTTTTGCTAAGGGCAATATCGGTGTATATGTGAATGATCTGACTAATTACTAGTAGATGCATATCATGAGAATAATTATTACTAGATCGGTCGTATTTATTTAAATTAATCTCTATTAATTGTTTATAGCAATATACTGTGATTATAAAATGGCATACAATGCTCCTTACGTCGTATAAAGTTTTAGTAATAAATACATTATATTTGTTGTATATTACATTCATTTGTTCAAAATTAAGATTTGAGTTTCAATATTGAATTTAGGATTTATTTATAATAATCGAATTAAATATTTGATTTCTTTCAACTCTTTCTAATAACATTTTATTAATAATAAATAATATTTATTCAATTTTATACTTCAATTTCATTCTCTTTCTTTTTTATCCATGTTAGTTTGTGTACATCCTGTTTTGTTATGTATTCTTCTCTATATCAGACCATTATTTTCCGATCCTTGTTATGCATTCCTCTTTATAACAAGACCTACCCTTACCTTATATCTTGGTTACATGTAAATATTCCAGAATATTTGAGATTTCCGTATTACAATTGATATTTTGTTCATAATGTGATTCCTAAAATGCTTATCTGTAATACACTAACAATTGAAGAACTCCCTCTGGAAATATTTTAACTTCAAAATATAATAGGGTGATTTTTTATCATAAAAACCTTCTTTTTAACCTAATCCTACTGTTAATAACAATGAATCAGTCCAGGGTTTTATACGCAAGCATTGGAAATATGTGAGAGATTACTGGCTAAACGTTTTATTTTTATATATATTTTATTTAACGTTTTATATTTTATTTCAGTCTGAATGTGGAGTGTTAAAAATGTTATAATCTTCTTAAAGGGTGTTTTTCAATCGTTCTAAATTTATAGCAAGACTTAAAAATCCACGTTTTGTAAACATATTACTTACACACAGTAAACAAAATACATCCCAAGTTTTCTGACTCTAAACATTTTTATATTATAGAGAAGTATATGCGATTCAAGATTAGGTATATATTTTTTTATTGTTTTTTCCGAAGAATTAAGAAACAATGATATACTAATTTACCCCCGCGACTTATCTCACATTAGGTATTTTCCTTTTCCTCATTTTCTTTAATTCATTTGAAATATAAGCGAAATATCATGCTCATTCATATAAACACTATAATATCACAAAGAAACTTTATTCAACACACACAGTTGGTAAAGCTGCATAATTTATAATGACTATATGGAAGTAACAGTTTACGTCAATTTCATTGACCTGCTGTAAAATATGAGTGAAAATATCACATAAGTTTCATTGTTAAAATTTACCAATTCATAATTTTATATTAACCCTGAATTGAAACCGCTGAGACTTCATAGCTAGGCCGTACATGAGCAAATTTTTTAGACTTTTGGTTAAGTCATATAATGCAAATATTTTTATATACGCGCAGATTGGCCGACTGAACAAATTTGATGCAATCATTTTCAGGATCTTGAGCTTATCTTGTTAAAAAAAAATTCACGCTATCTACTTGAATAATTGGAGCCATCAATACTAAAAATCGGCTGTGTCATTCACTTAATCGTCACGTAAGTATCCTATGGCAACCATAGCGCTGTTGTCTTAAAATGAAATTTGAACCTCATCATTTTTAGGCTTTGAAACACAGGACCTAAGATACCTTTCACAGGAACGTACTTGGGTATTAATATCTGTGCAGAAATTTATAAAACCCAATTTGAACAGTGTCGATCAGCCGACACTCAATCTGAGTTCTTAAACCTCACACATTTTTAATTACTTTTATTAAAGTTCTAGTATGAATTTAAGAATCGAAATTAAGATTCGTCCCATCTCTATAAAATTTTATTTCATTTGATACCTCATTTGTCAAAATCCAGGGCGATGGAAGAAGCTCGAAAAAGGATCTATAGTACGATCCTTTTTCGGGCTTCTTTATCTGTGTATTATATGTGTGTGCCCGATAGTAAATTTGTGATCTCAGTCAAGTATTCTTCTTATTAAACTCTTTTAAATTGCCATAATTTTCTAAATAGTTTATTATCCATAAAAAAAAAAAATCCGAGTCATTTGACCTAAAGGTCAAAACTAATGGTTAACTGATTGATCACGTGAGTGGTTAAGGTTAGTTTGAGCTAAAAATTTAACGTGACAAAATGCTGGCTTCTGATTGGCTTCCCAAATTCTCCCAGCTCGCCAATATCTGATCTACTAAAATGGTTATAGGTATATTGCTTTATTGGTTTTCTTGATATATCATCAATCATAAAAAGGTGCTCTTCAGTAGAAATGTTTATTCTAAAGCCTTCATTATTTTTTTAATATCTTTCCAACTTTTTATTTACCTAAATAATAAAGACTATTTTGTATAGGAAAACGTAAAGATCATTTTCTAGATACCTCCTTTCTCCTTTCCACGACGAAATAATGAGTTTAATAGTTCCCAATTATTTAATGATGATTAATTTTCTAATTCATGTGTTGTAAAAAGTGTTAGAAACAATTATTATTATTATTATTATAGTATTTTATATTACTGTAGTGAGAGATCTAGATTATTCTTCACTGTTGTTTTTAATTTTATTTTCAACTTCATTATGAATTCTATGTTTGTGCTTTAGTTCTGTACTTAACGAGCCTCTGTATTTTCTCTCTCATTTATTGTAATATAGTTGTTTTTAATATTAATTTTTATTAATTAATTTAAGAACATTAATTTTATCAATTATATTTACGTCATCACACTTATCTATTCAATCACTTGCTCTTTTTCTTTTTTATCTTTTTATTTACTACTGCTCAGAAAATTTCTTGTCTTGAATGTAAGATTTTAACAATATTATTATTCTGTTTCACATTTATCTTCTAATAATACTAATTTATTTACTGGTATTTTAACTCATAAGGTTAATTCTATTGAACCTACTTTTGCATGTCTTAATGCAATTAAGAGTTTCATTTAGATAATAAATATTTATTCATCATTTTTATAAATTAGTGGTCTAGGAATTAAATAATAAAACAAAAATATTTTTTTATTTAATTTGTTGTCAGTCTGGTAATTTTATTAATAAGTTTCATCGGGAAAATAAAATGACAAATAAAAAAATATGTATATAAATTTCATTTAATTGATCATAATTCTTAAAATACTCCGTAGAAAGTTCATTCAGAATTATAAGCTGTGAATTCAGAAGGATATTTATTTACGTTTTAATATGATTAGCATGCATGAAATCCCCGTTTAACAGCTCTTGCTGAAATATCTCACCTCAGCTTTAAAGGGAGCATTTGAATTGCTAATGTGTCAAAATGAAACATTGAGTGAATACGGAATTGAAATGCCTTTAGAAACTTCTTATCACCATATTTTATCAAAATTATGGGTTCCGTATAATGAACAGGAAATATGTCATTACAAATCATATTTATGGCCACAAAATTAAATAATTCCATTAGATTTTGTTGATAAAATGCAAATTGAAATAAAGAGAACTATAGTAGGTCTCAATATATGGTAACTGTCTGGTACATTAGTTTTTTTGGGTTTGCCAGAGCGGTAATAAATTGACTAATTAACTAAATATATATTTTTTTAAGCTTATTGTATGATATGATATAAAATGAAATAATTTAGGTTTTTCAAAAGAATTTATGCTGTTCTTTTAACAAATGTGCTGTAGTTTATGTATGGACACAATTAACGTTATTACACAGCAAGTCAATCCATCTTGAATGCCGATTCCTACACTGAATAATTAATTAATAAGCTTTCTGGATGAGGTGAAATGATACGATAAGTCGGATCGTCATTCATTTGAATGATCAATAATATTAAAAAATCACTAATTAACCACTAGAAAAAATAACAATAATGTACCACATGTTATTGTTACCAACTACAACCATACACACACCATGCACGGGTCTTTAGGTGCGATCTCAGTGGTAATGTAAGAATTTTCGTAGGAAATAAATAAAATAAACAATAAACTATGTATGCATGTTTTCAATAGTGGAAGGTTAAAACTAGTTAAAATAAATTATATGTATGTATGTTTATATTCCTTAGAAACAAAATGACTTTATAAGAATCACAATTATTTTTCTTTTTATTTTGTTATAGGGTAGCATTAAAAAAAAAAAAAAAAAAAAAAAAGCTGTTTTCATTTAGTTCCTTCATTTTATATATATGTTTATATATATGAGAAAAATCTAGCAATACACCTAGTCTCAGTAATTATCAATGCGTCTTTGTGTGAACATCCTATCTCAAAAACGAAAACTCGTACGAAACGGAGAAGACAAATTTAATCCCTAAAGTGGGTATTTGCCTGGAATGTTGCAGAAACGTTCTCGAAAAAATCGACTAACCATTTTACATAGTTCATTTTTCACGTTTTTTTTTGTTTGTTTTTTTCGATTTTCTCGAAAACAACACCAATGATTTATCTTATTTCGGCATTTCAATGTAAAATTAAATTCTATTTAATCACAGCTAGGCCCTCATTGAAATAGTCTGACCAGGCTTAAATGATCTATGTTTATGTTTATTTGAAAAATGTAAACAATTCTCATTGTCAGCATCTACAAAGAATGGATGAACACAAAATATTAAAGAATGTTCTGAATATACTGAAGAAGAAAAAAATAAACAATAAACGTCCAATTCCGACGGGAAAAGCCGCGAACACATTATTGCCTGGAAAAAAGATAACATTTGTTATTCCGACACTGAGAATCTTTAAAATCCGAATTTTTATAGCAAGAGAAACATACAATTTTTTTGTTTTCATGATTTTCGTCTTTCCAGTCATTAGATTAAAATAGCGATACATTCATTGGGAGTTTACCAATTAACATACCAAAAACTTGAGGACGTATGAAGGGTTAAGTTGTGTGATGCACGCAACGCATTATATATTCTTATGAAAGGAATATGGTCTGGGTGCGGTCAAAAAACTCAAATAGTAGAATTATACTATTTGAGTTTTTTGACCGCACCCGGACCATATTCCTTTCGTCTTTACACACGGTCAATCAATAATCTTCCTATATATTCTTATGTTGCTGTTTCTGTCATACTTTTTTAAAATAAAAATATTAAAATTTTGGAACAAGAAATATTAAGATTTCTTTAATTATATTACTTCAATTTCTTGAGACAAGGTAATTATTTATTAAATAAATCAAAAATTTGTATCCTTTTTTTGTCTCAACACTTTTTATTTTTCACCAGTCCAACGTTTCGGCCATTTTAGACATCCTCAAGGACATCTTCAATTATAATTTCTTTCTCACATTAATTTAAAAGTTACTCAATTATGGTAGTGAAATTGTTGTGGATAATCTTATATAAGAATAATTTAATATTAATGATTTTAATTTTTTTAAAAATAGGCTTTTAACTTATAATAAAGGAAATAACCTGGTCAGAATAGCCTGAAAAAGTAACTTTTAAATTAATGTGAGGAAGAAATTATATTGAAGATGTCCTTGAGGATGGCTAAAATGGCCGAAACGTTGGACTGGTGAAAAATAAAAAGTGTTGAGACAAAAAAGGATACAAATTTTTGATTTATTTAATAAATTATGATTTATGTTAAAATTGTATTTTGTCAACCGAAAGGCACATTTAAAAATTTGGTACGGGGAAATATTGTCGCAATGAATAATATAAATTATATTTTCTGAAAGGAGCCATGATTAATTTGAATGAAAGTGGATTCAGCCCCGTGGGCTCTGGATCCCTCCTGGGATCCACCCAGACTCATTAAGTGGGTACCCTTAAGTGGGGATGGCATGGGGAGGTGAGCGACCCCTGAACCTATTACGTAGCTCCTGATCTTCCCGATTAGGGGTTGGGTGTGTGGCTAATTACCCGATTCTGTAATAAATGACATATCACAAAGCCTCGGAAAATTGGACAGTCTTAAGCTGGTAAAGGATTTATATAACAGAATAAATATTGAATCTTTCCAAACGGGAGTTAATGAAGTGCATGGATAAGTCAATAATGATCCGCAATATAGTTATAAAATTTTAATGTAATCAAAGAGAAACCTTACAAGTACATCATTTTTCAACATAGTTCCCTTGCTTTTCATCGCACCTGGTCCATCATTTACCTCAGACGAAGCAATGAAAGAAGCGGTGCATTTCTAGCTTGCAGCTCAACCGAAAACCTTCTTTATGAGGGCATCATGAAGCTTGTACAACGATGGTCCAAGTGCGTTGAAAAGCAAAGGGACTAAGTCGAAAAATGATGCACTTGTAAGTTTCCTATTTGATTACAATTATTATAACTATATTAAAAATAATTAACTTACCCTCGTATAAAGATTATCAAAGTAAATGTACATCAGGTCGCTTCAACACAACAATGAATGTCAGTTTAGTTGGGAAGAGACCACTTAGGAAGCCCAAAACCAGATGAATAGACGGCTATGTTACTAAAAATAGTTGGAATTTTTTTTTAATATTTATTTATTGCTATTTACAACTGTACATTATAATACATTTAGTAAATCTGATCTAAGTTAAATTGGAGTGTTACAGGCGTGTAGAGAAACTACCCATTGGTAGCACTCTAATGACATTTTACATTAGCTGGTCTCGAGGCCATGTTCTTTTCAGGCACCTCGGAGGATTGTCAGGAATGGAAGAGGATGAAAGATTACAAACTAGGGGGTTTGAGTGGTTAGAGAGTAGTTGGAAATTTAAAATTGAAAAAAAAGATAAATTTATTCCAATATTGTATTAAAGATTTAGAGTTTTTAAAGATATTTTTAAAATCTAGTAAAAACTTGCAATGGGGTCTAAACGCTCACGATAGTTAAATAGTTATTTTTTTTTGTTTTAAAAATATTTTTGTTATCCTTTTTTACCACAACCCAGTCTATTTTATCCTAAAGAAAATGTTTGTTTTTAATTGTACCATCCTCTCGTTCCCACCAGTAATTAAATCTTTGAACTACGCTCTTCATCGTCGTACATAAATTGATATTTGTTTATTTTTAATAATTAAAATCCCTAATTAATACCATGCAATCGATGTCCTGAAATGTTGCTTTACGGTCCTTATACAAACGCCATTTTTTTTTTCCAAT
The DNA here is from genome assembly GCF_000696795.3 of Halyomorpha halys. Lineage (NCBI taxonomy): Eukaryota > Metazoa > Arthropoda > Insecta > Hemiptera > Pentatomidae > Halyomorpha > Halyomorpha halys. Next base: position 102,865 of record NW_027113424.1, read on the forward strand.
TAACGAATTCAACCATGAAAGGGTGGTTCGACGGTTGAAGGCAGTGGACCAACAAATTGGAGTTTTTCACTGTTAGCGAAGTGAATGGGGAAAGTTGGATTTTCGTTGAAAACCGCCTTCTGCTTGTATTTTCTGCCTTTCCACATTTCTGCAATATTGTAGGGAGTTCAGGAAACAGTTTTTATACTCGGTAGAGTTATATTACATTCAGGAAAATGCATTGGCTACAATATTTATAGAATCTTCCATAACTTTTGGAGTTCCAAGACTCAGTTGCAGCATGAATACAAAATATTTGAAAATAAGTTACTCTTGCTTGACGTAAAAGGCAATCAAATCATTTTATTATTTAAGTTGCTTTGATGTTCATCAACCGCTATTATCATCAACATAAATAAAATTTTATTGTTTTGTTCACTATTAAACCTTCCGATTAAAAAAACAAAACAATAGTGTGTGTAGGAATCGGAATTTATTTTGGTATAATGAATGAGTGTCAATTAACAAATGCATTTTCCGGAGGTAGAATTACAGCTCAGCGAGGACGTTACAACGGGGAAATGATTTGCATTTATCCGTTACCACTTCTAATAAATTGTAAAAGAAATTCTTATGAATACAATCCTAATTTATGAATTTATTAGTAGTAATTATATATTAACTTTTTTTTTTTTTTAGTATTTTTATAAAGTAGTTTTTGAAACCTTGGAACCAATCCACATTGTAACCATTTATCGGTTATTATGGCCATAAATCATTATCCACTAGTCATTTTCAAACAAATATTTGTCAGCTGATTTCTACTTAAAAGAGCGTAATAAATATTAAATAATAAATAGGTATCGCGATATAGTCTACAATAAATTAATAGTAATAACGCATTAGACAATACTGTTAGGAGAGATAAGAGTAATATAATATATAATGGTGTAGTAATGTAGTGGTATTCAATTATAAAAATTGTATAATAAAATATTGCAATAGGATAATAATATTTTATGATATATGAATTAAATAAACTGTTTAGAATTTGAATTCCTCGTAAATAAATCAGAATTTAAACTTATATTAAAATCAATGGTTTATTAAACAGTTTATTACATATTACTTGATATTTGGAATAGTTTCGCATTGCCTTTTCATATTTTATCTTCTTAATATAAGGTTTTATGTCAGACATTTAGATATTCATCAGTAAAGCATAGTTATAATATCTTTGTTTTGGAACTTTTTTAAAAATTATCAAATCGTCAAAATATATTGTCCAGAATACATTATACTAGACGGATTCTTTATCAACAATAAAAATTGATAAGTAGGATATAGGTTTTAGTTTTATGGACCATTAAAATGGTAAAAGTAAAAAAAAGTCAAAGGAAATCACGTCTCTTATTTTATATTGCAATATTTTAAAGAAGAATATATAAGATTGTAATTACCTATGATAAATCATAAGCTGCTAAAATATGATAGTTAATTAATTCATTAACTATTAATTTTTCTAATTAGTTAATTAATAGGTTAATGGAAGATCTGCTATATCATCAACCAGAGAGGATTAAACTGATCATTAGCGTGAAACGGATTTCGAGGACATCACCTAATTTACAATTCTGCAACTGTGTTAGATGGTAAAACAAGAATATCATTATATAATATTAATAT
>NW_027113424.1:104667-107539 GCF_000696795.3 Halyomorpha halys
GTAAGATTCACAAAAATATAAAACCCACAGAATAATAAAAATTTTGATTTTGATAAAGTAGAAATTTTAAATATAGTATCAGATAAGGAAAGTAGAAATCATATAGAATAAATATACAAAACTAAAAATATTTAAAAAAACAGTGAATTATTAAATAGTTAGGTCAAAATTATGTTGACATACTTAACACGAAATGAATAACTAACAATAATCAGTGAGGCCAAAACCAATAGGGATTGAATTAGCCTAAACTTTCACAAATAAATATAACTAAGTGGAACAGCCCAGATAGATAAATTTCAAGAAGAATAAAAGACAAAGTAGTATAAAATAATTAAAAATAAATACATTAATATTTGGCTTTCTCATTATATGTAATAATTTTTATAAAGTGTGTGATATAGAATTATAGGGTCTTTAAGTTCTATTTTTTTCTTATATAATTAAATATTGGGCAAGATGAAGAACAAATGTTCGAAACGTCACCAATAATTAAATAAGTGAAAAGTGGTGAGGTTTTCCCTCGAAAAAAAGAAAAGAAAATATATAATAAAATATAGAGTAAAAATAAAATTCAGGTTTTTATCAATTATTCGTTACACTGGATGATTGCTTGTTCTGTAAACTGGAAATTACCAGACATCGTAAGCGAAATGAAATATTTGGTTTAAAAAATATCAAAATAAAATTGAAGCAACCTTATTTTTGGATAATTAGTTGGATATAAAAACAATCAAATAAATTGAAATATGATAACTAATAAATCAAAGTTACTGAGAGCATTATAATTCAGGGAATTTCGCGAAGGCAGCACATTCGGAAACTTAGAGAGACATCCGCAATCTTCTAAAGATCAAGGAAAAGCTTTTCTTGTATCAGGTAAAGACACATCCTAAAATTACTCCCTTTACTACAAAAAAAAAGTCTCTTTTGAAAAAACTTATAATCTAGATAGAACTTGAGGTTTTGGGCAAATCATCTTGAGTGGTGGAAAAACAAACAATAATATTAAAACTCATTTCTGTATGTTGTTGGAAGTAATCTATTTGAACTGTTACAGAGGGAACGGGGAGTCTGAAGTCAATGTTGATCAAGAGATTTTACATCAAACACTTCCTCTCCTACTGCTTCCAGCTAGCTCACCAGAACAAAATCAAAATCAACAAAGGAATTGAAATGAGTTTCAATATAGACAGGATTGTGGTGAGGGTCTTTCAGAACTCAGCTAATGGTGTTTCTTTTATCTATGGAGTCACTAATATATTTTAAAATGTAGACGTTTAATTTTAAATATAAATTTAATATATATTCCCTGTGATTCGGAAAAGGAATCTATAGCATTATCGTAATCAAAAACCTAATGCTAAAGTATCCCGTGCTGTATAATACTGTTCTGGCACAGTTAAAATTAAAATTTATTGAATAAAGACTAAACAATTTTTGAATAAATCGCAAAATATAGTTTTGATAAAGGAAGTTCTAGTTTGCTAAAGATAATTTATAAAACCAAAACTGTACAATCATCTGGAAAATCCAATTTGGATCGTTGGACTTTAAAGACGGCTAAATTTTATAACGTTGTGTGCATCCAATCCATTGTGTCCAAAGTCTTTACAAAAATAATCAATTCACCATATTACGTAACAAACATCATATTACATACACTACGAGCTCTACATCCCATATGTGATTGACGTTATTCTATAGAGATTTTCAAACTTTCAACAGAACCTCATTCATCTCTCTAGCCTTTAGCATCCCTATCTAACACCCACCATTTCTATAATCCTACTCGAAGGTTGAAATGGCAGTGACTACGATGATTTTTGTTGTTAGCTCTGGCAATAACTACACTCAAGTCCTGAGTTTACGTGGCTCTAGCGCATTCACTGGCTTTAAATACCAGTCACGTGGCTGAAAGAGAAGCGTTGGGATATCTTAAAACCCTGCATTCCCTTTCACATGAGAGAGGAAAAACTCGGTCCACAGCTCTCAAGGATAAATATAAACATTTAGGCGGGAATGTATCATATTTATTTTTTTATCTATATTATTTTCTTAGATTATTTCTTCTTCAAAGATGGACTTTGGCTGGATAGTTATATCCCACTCCTTTCTATCCAGACCCCATTTTTCTTCAGGCAATCACTCCAATTCTCCTGAGGTCCATTTCCACGTCGTCTTGCTATTTATGAAGAAAGTTTTTCATGTGATCTTTGCCATTTATCCGTTGGGTAACCTTTCGAATGTCGAAGCCAGCAAATTCTTTTGCACTCGATGAATCGCAGTGGATCTTCACATGTCGTAATGGATTTAAATACTTCGTTATTATTCCTAACAAGCATAAGGCACATGTTCACAGATTTGACCAAAAACTTGGTGTCATAATCTTCCGTTCAAAGGCTCTAAGAGCCAGCTGATCTGTATTTTTATGTGTCCATGTTTCAGCACAATAACATACTACGGGCCTAACAAGAAATTTATATATAAGTATTTTTGTGAGATTAGAGACTTCATCGACTTCACAAGGCCATAATACGCTACATTTCCACTCATTATTGTTTTCTTGATCTCATCACAGATCTTATTTTTAGAATTAATTAAAAAAATTAGTCAAACTCCTTAACCATCCTAACCCATTAATTCTTAATCTTTCATCCTTAACAATCCCTGATAATCCTCCGAGGTGTCTGAAAAGAAGATGGCCACGGGACCTTCTTTTTTTTTTATTATTTATTTATTGTAATTTACAACTGTACAAAATAATACAATAGGTAAAATGTAGTATGTTTCATATACACTTGAAAATCTTGGGAAGGAACCACCCATTGGTGGTACTTCAAACATTAATTTAAATTAGAAGGTCCCGTGG
>NW_027113424.1:108964-133411 GCF_000696795.3 Halyomorpha halys
CCTTCTAATTTAAATTAATGTTTGAAATACCACCAATGGGTGGTTCCTTCCCAAGATTTTCAAGTGTATATGAAACATACTACATATTTACCTATTGCATTATTTTGTACAGTTGTAAATTACATTAAATAAATAATTTACAAAAAAAAAAGAATTAATTTCAGTGCCGAGGTAAAATTATTGTATCTCTGATTGCCTGGATTTCTTCTTTCTACGGGGTTTGACATAGCCATGTATTTCATTTTTTACTCCTTTATCTTGAGTTGGACTAATTGATTTTACTAGTCCAGCTTAGTGAGTACTTCACTTAACATTTTTTTACTACTTACCAAAAAAACAATGTCATCTGGATTTCCAAGAATCTGGTATGAACAGCAAGCCATAGTGCTATAGATTAGCTTTCCTCCATGAAATAATAAAAAAAAAAAAAATGAAACTGAAAAACATTAACTTAGACACATATAGAGGTAAAATATCACTATTACTTATTTATTTTTTTTTTGCATATGGTTAATATAAAAGGAAAAGTATGTTTTATTTATATTAAGTAATTGGATATTACGGATATTATAATGATGTATTTTATTTATGGCATGGTTGAGCATGAAATCGTAAAACGTTATCTACCAGTAGCTTTAAAGTTGTGCCGTTAGAAAAGCTCTAGGATGCGAGTGTTGAAGTGGAGTTTCGGATTTGTAACCGAGTCGTAAAATTTGATGTGTAGTTGTTGAACTTTATACGCCCCATTCGCATGTGTGAGCTTTTTGCCTTTGTTTACAAGTAGTAACTTACTTCACTTGATATAGTCTCTGATTTTGAAAGATTATCAATTCTGATATAGGAAAAAAAACTTAACTATACCCCCCAACGATTATGAAAGATTTTGTATTCTTTAAAATGCCATTTTATTTCTAAAACTAATTTTAAAATATCCTCAGAAAATTATGGGAATGTATATTGGCGGAATATTGAAAAAATCTTATCTTAGAAGACTCATAAAAATGACAGGAATGAAAATATAAATTAGTAAGAGTTGATAACCTTTGCAAATATTATTTCTATCTCTTACTAACTCACCGACTTCTCTTGGAACCTGTGCGGATCAGATTAGATCAGTGATGCTTTTAATGGATTCATTAATAAAAAAATACATGACTGATAGTTATTGAGTTTACCACAAGCACTTTGACTAAGATGAGCGGCTAGCTCTCAAGCTATTTTTGTCGAAATATAAAACTATTAATATTTAGTATTGTTGCAACCGGTCGAATTCGCATAGCAGCAACAAGTTGAATCGCCTAAATATTCTGAATCACACTATATATTATCCATGTAATTGTACAAATGCTGCATTGCTTAAAAAAATAATACTTTCCTCCCATAAAAATTTTATTTAATAGTACCACTACTAAATTCATAAACATCAACCAGCGGAACGGCCCCTCCCCGCTCCAAGTTACAACCTTCATTGGACCCCTCACCTAACCTTATAATGCCAAAAGGCAATCCAAGGTATCCTTCAACCCAGCTATACATATAGTATATCTCCTATATGTACGTACCAAATACCCACTAACATCATTACAGGAGGGTATGAAAAAAAAAAATAAAATAAATTCATAAACAAGATGTTTTAGTTTCCCAACATATATGGATGCATTTTTCATTTGTATATATTTAATTGTTTGTTTTTTATTTTTCTCCAGGAGTTCAGAAAAAAAAAAACTAAATTCATAAACATGTACATTATATATTTATTGGTATATGCATTATCTTACCTATTAAATAATATGATTCAGTTTTCATATTAAGTTAAAATCAGTGTTGATAAATGAGAACTTTATACAAAATACTCTTTCACAACACCCTGCGGTGAATTCCCCATATTGATCTACCTTGCAAAGATGCTATGATGTATGCACATAGCAGCTCCACATTTTTCTCGACGGAAAAGCACCTTCGAGACACCTTTCCAAGAAGATAAGTTTATATCTTGTCAAACTGGAACGGATACGAATTTAGAACCGGACCCTCAGGGCTCTTGTCAAGTAGACAACCTAAAATTTTCATATTATTGACATATACTTCACTTAAACATAACACTATTATTTCATCTAACATATCTTATAATTGATTTGTCAGTGTCATTGATTTAACTAAAAATATTTTTTTCCAATTCAGGATGATTACCCAAGTCAACAATCTTTAAAACAAGAATACTTATCCAATTAATATCACAAATAGTTTATTACTGGTTTAGAGGTTAACGAATCAAAAACTAAATACATGCACGCAGACCCAATGCTAGATGTGAAAGAACCATCATATTTATAACTGGAGGATTTTTATTTGTAAGAGTGAAGGAGTTCAGTTATCTTGGATTGCAAGTAAACGCGGATGACATTCAAGCAGAAACACATCGCAGAATTATGTCCGCAAATAAATGCTATTTCGGCTTACTGAAGCATTTCAGGAGCAGGGCTATTTCCCAAAACACCAAGATACAGCTGCATAAGACCCTGGTAAAACTAGTTCTTGCTTATGTCTTCGAATAGTGGACATTACACAATTCACAGGAAGCCCTTCTCCTAAGGTTCGAGAGGATAATATTGAGGAAAATGTATGGCCCAGTTTGTACTGATGGAATCTGGAGGATAAGAACCAATGCTGAATTAACAAGACTCTACAAGAACCCAGATATCTTAAGAGTAATCAAAGTAGGACGGTTTCGGTGGGCAGGCCATGTAATAAGAATGATCCAGGATCAGATTCCTTGGATGATCCTGGACGAATGAATTTATAGGACAAGGAAAGTAGGAAGACCCCGATAGATCGATGAAGTGGCAGCAGATGCCAGATCCATCTAGGGAATCAGTAATTGGAGAGCAGCGACAACCAATAGAGAAGACTGGTGGACTAAGTTGCAGGAGACCTTGACTCTGCAAGAGTTATAGTGCCACAGATAATGATGATATCTACTTACAAAATTATACACTTTCAATGCATCAATATCAATTTTATAACAATTTACTTTTTCACATAATGCAACAGATTAAAACTATTATCACAAAACTTGTTATCACCTAATTTCTGCGCTTAATGTATGTTATCCTTTATTTTAATTTAATTTAATTTAATTTTTTTTTTCGTAAAATCCTTAATGCTCCTTACTTTGTCACAAATCAAATCATCCATCAGGAACTCTATATCCCATATGTTGCCGATTCGGCCAGAACCAGATACTAATCCTTCCATAATAAACCTCCCAACCACCCAAACCAACCCGTTTATAGCCTGGCTTCTCCTTCACTACCTAATAATCCTCTTAGGCGTCAGAAAAGAAAATGGCCTCGAGATCTTCTCCTTTAGAAATGTTTTTGGAGTTCTATCAATGGGTAGATTCTCCACATGTTTGTATCATGTCATAATATCACTTACAGCCAATTTACTTGATGTGTATATATGTATACAGTTGTAAATAACAATAAATAAATTATTAAAAAAAATTAAATTTTTACTTCAGAATTAACACAATTTAAAATCCATTCTTATTCGTATTTACATTTGTATAAATCAAGAAACAGAACTCATTCCCAATGTCCCTTCTAACATTTTAAATCTATTTATCTTTTAAGATCTCATTGATAATTTAATATCTAAAAACTATTATTGACAATTAATACATATTAATTTTACTCACGATTTCAGAATAATTATGGTTAAGGCCCTCAGAATCTAATTTAAAATTTATCGTATAATTGATGACAATTATAATGTATTGTATCAATACTGTTTTCTTTGGGTCAGTTTCTGTTTTTATATCATGATCATGTTGGTACGTTCTCTCCTTAATATATTGTTTTGTTTCATCTATAAATACATTGCTGGAAAATGTATGAATGGAATTTTATGAATGAATCCAGGCTGATATTTACAAACCATTGGGACTTTTATTTTTTATTTTATTTCTCGGTCTAAAACACAATGAACTCTCTTTAACAACATAATCTTTTAATGACCTTTTTATCCCTCCAGATAAAACTTTTATATAATAACAACCATAATACTTTTTATGAACCAATGTTCTATTTTCATTTATATTTTTGTCACTTTCTTTAAATTTGGATCTTTTACGATTTGATTTCCAATTCTGTTTTTCATTAGGATGAATATAAACAACACTCCTTTATCTTCAATCAATTCATTTTATTTTTATAGCTTTATAGTCTCAGGGCAAGTTTGATATACTTTCTAAAACCTTCTCTTTTTCCGTTGGTTATTTCTAGACTTTGACACCTCTGTTCCTTGCCAGATGCGATGTGAGGTTCTTCAACTTATTCCTCGGTCATCCGCGTTGTCGATTTCTCTCAGTTTTAACTTCCCACAGAAGTTTTGAGATCTATTAATAGTTGAAAACAATAATGTCAAATGATAGAACAATAAGATTTTTTTTTAACTTTTAATTTTAACAGTTCATCATCAAAATGTTTCCTATGAAAACTTTGTTCGGGAACACTGACAGCACAAAAGATTTTACCGAATAACATTATTTTTTTCATTTTAAAAATGTATTGAGAACTTGCATACACGTTTCAATAAACTTACCCAACCGTATTGAGTATAATTTAACTTTCGTATCCTTCACGAATACTCCTGGTAGTATTCCTTTATGGCACTGTGCGAGGTGCCCCGATTCGCCTAGAGATAATTAATATTTGAGCTGAGAGCCCTAAATTAGAAGGTAAGAGGGAACAGTATCGTTGAGTGGTGACAGATGAGAGGGTCAACAACTACCAGCCATATCGCACCCTCCCACTTCAATCAATCAGTTCCCTTAGGGAACCTCCGTCTCCTCTCTTCGCTCCCAATTGGATTCATCAATTAAACATTGATTGCATTATAATTACAATATAAAATAAAGAACTTAATGAATATTTTATTCATCTGCATTACTTTCATCATTTATTTTAACTCAAATTATTATATATTAATTATTCTCATTTCAAACATTAAAATAAAGATTGACCGATCCCATTATTTAACTGCTTTGCACTTCTGAAATTTGTTATGTGTGTTTGAGTTATTCCATTAATAGTATCTTAGACTGAAGTTGATTTACTACTACTCTATCTACTCGAGTCATCTAAATCTTAGACGCTGGTATATAACATTTACTGGTGAAACAGTAGCCGATGCAACCTCACACAGAACCTGAAACGTCTAGATAATACTGAATTTTGGTGAATCCGATAGTAATTTTTATCCTATGAAAAAAAATCTTTTTTTTTTTAATTACTTTTTATATATTGATAGATATTACAATCTGCCACACAGTTGTAGGTAATAAGTATTAGTGATGAATAATCACATTCATACTAAAATAAATAACTGAATGAAAAGAAAAAAAAATCTCTCTTAAAATATATACAAACAGAAGGATAAACATAATCAAACTGGGTATGAAAAAGAAATAATATAATCTCTAGTCACATTTACACTCATATATACAATATTTACACAATCGACCTGAGGATCCCTGAGCCCACTCTATCCCCTAGGTGTGAGGGGTACAGTAGAGCTCAAAAGATCCCAGCGCATCCCTCTCGCCGCATCACTGGTAGTGAGCCAGTGGAGGCTGAGCAAGTGCGCTAAAGCCGCAAACACTCAACTTGAGTGGAGAATCTGACCATTGCCAGAACTCCAATTGTCCATTTTTATTTACAGTAAGTCTCTTGGCCACTGCCGTTTCAACCTTCTAGGTGGGCTGTAGGGATGGGTGGAACTAAATAAGGTTTGAAACAAAGGATTAGGATGGTTGGAAAGGTATATATGGAATTTGAATACAATTCTAAGCTTGGTTTCTTCTTAGATAAAAGAGAAAATGAAATTGACCCAGATCTAAAAAATTAAATTATGCAGAGAGAGGAAAATACTAGAATATTAAACGTATTTAATTCTACCAATGCACATCTTAGAGTCGTTAGAGCTCCATAACATTTTCCACAGAATACTTCAATTAATTAAAGAATACTAACAATTAAAAATACTTTAATATATAAATATATGTAAATAAAATATACTTTAAAGTATACCTTTATTAACAAAGGATATTTTTAATTCAGCCAATTCCTACCTCTATTGTTTATCCTTCTCAACATTACCCTTTTCATACTTTTTGTAAATTATAATTTTTGATCCATGACTGTGGCCATTTTCCAATCATCATATAAAATCCTGAGTCTCATTCTAAAATTTCTTATTGCAAATCGAATAAAATTGCACAAAACGATCTTAACAATGTTAATTATGAGCTTCGGGCTGATTCAAGGAAGAGAAATTCGATAAATAATTTTTAATGTATAGCAGTGATAATTTACAAAGTCGTTAAATTGCGCTGATATTTTGCTTGTATGTAATTACATTTAAAATACTCATCAGTGATATTGCTACATCACATTAAATATAATACATAATGTTTGATGTACTTAAGAAACTTCTTTCTAGTTCCCTAAACTATTATTTAAACGTCTATGTATTGAGGTTTTTATGTGACAAATCACGTTTTAGATGAACTATTCTAATTGAATTTAACACATTAAGTTCCAAATGAACCTACTGGTTTTCATTACAATACGTATCGATAGCAGTACAAGATATTAAAGCTAGTATTGTGCAATAAACGTGATATTTGGGAAACAAAGTGCGCCGCATGAAAAAAAGATTTAATGACTAAATAAACTTCAAAATTTTATCACTCCACAGTTCATGACGTTCGATCTATAAAATAGATATTAGTTCCTAGTAATAGTCGTCAGTGAACGAAGCTTGTACTGAAGAGGGTATTGCAAATTTAAATGTAGATTTGCATGATTGTTCGTGGGCATGTCCTCAATAGTGCTTTCTAGCTATGTACACTTTGAATTTGCATAAAGTACCCTTTAGTCTGACCTGATGATCGCTCTGTACTTTACCCTTATTTCGCAAACTGAATGTTAATTATTTTCACCATTGTGCAATAACCATCAGACAACTTAAGAAAAAGCAAACATCACCAAAAAAATGAAGGATCTTGGGTTCAGAACTTTGTGAGGAAGTACTGCTGCTAAAATAATCAAATATTATCAGGAAAACAGGTTATTAACAAGGAAAATTACAAATATGAAAATGCAAAAAAAATATATGTGAAAAGTATAGTAAAATTTAATAAGAAATATCAATAAAAATGAAAAGGATGAATTATATACATTTTTTTTTAATAATTTATTTATTGGTTATTATTGGTTACACATATATACAACAAGTAAATTTGCTGTAGGTGACATAGTGACATGATACAAACATGAGGAGAATCTACCCACTGATAGAACTCCAATAACATTTCTAGAGGAGAAGATCTCGAGCCCATCTTCTTTTTAGACGCCTAGGAGAATTATTAGGTAATGAAGGATAAGCCAGGTTAGAAACAAGTGGATTTGGGTGGTTGAGAAGTTTGTTATGGAAGGAACGGTATCTGGTTCTGGCCAAATCGGTAACATATGGAACATTGAGGTCCTGATGGATGACTTGATTTGTGACAAAGTAAGGAGCATTAAGGATTTTACGAAGGATCTTGGACTGTTAGGATTGGATTCTGGAGAAATTAGATGGTTTAGTGGAGCCCCAAAGCTCAACTCCGTATGTCATATACATTTAAAAATTGAATAAAGATGTATGTAAAATAGGGAGTAAAAGTATCTGATACATAGATCTTTCATAAATATTATTAAATATCTATAAAAATATACTTCATTGTATAATTTATAGATTAGCAATAAAAGAACAAAAATAAATCAAACTATTGAAGAAATATTTTTATTCTTGCATCTAATTTTCATCGTTTAAGCCGTGTTATCGTAAGCAAAAAAAAGTAAATACGATAATACTTAAAAAAAATAAAACAAACGTATCATTCGAAAAACATTTCGTGTCAACTACCGTTTTGTAAAATTGATGGATCAAGCATTAATTTTTTTTTAAAGTATAAAGTTTTTTTTTTCAAGAATTACAATTTATCAGAACTTATCTATTACATCACATTGTGATTGTCATTATAAATTTTAACTTTCATTTAGTTTTTTAATGCATATTTATTTAAATTTCATAATTTCGTTTTCTAGTCAATTCTCGAAAAAAGTTTTTCACTTTCAAATTTGAACATTTCAACTTCTCTTTAATCTTTAACAGGGAAAGTAAGAATTTCTAACGTTCTTTGGGGTGTAAGGTTTCATTAAATCCCATTGTTTTAATTGTTTAATATTGTATTTTTTAAAGGTTTGGGATGTGATTGTCGTTCGTAAAAATAAATATATTCATAATAAGTAAAAAGTTTTCAAAGTTTACTACACATAAAAAAATTACATTGTTTTTTTTAAGCTAAAAAATAACAACTATTCCGTTTAAAATATTTCTGCGTGAGATGACCACACTGCCCAATTAAATTTTACACAGCTGTCCTTAATTATGTCACTTCTTCAGATTTTTGGGATTTTCTCTGTTTTTTGTACAGCTTGCCACTTTTTCTGGGGCCCTATGAGCAGTTTGTTTGGTTACAATGGATTTAAAGCTAAAAAGTAGTAAAAGAAAGATCAGTTGGTTTATTGCTCTATGGATTATAAATGGATGGACTTTTTCAATTTAATTATTTTTAGAAATGAATGAAATTAGATTAAAAACTTATACTTCAAAAGACGTAGGTTTTTCCAAACACCAATGGATTATAACTTTTAATTTTAAAGTTAACCAACCTATGATCTTTAAAAATGACATATTATGAATAAAGTTATATAGTTCAGAAAGGATAGAGCGTTATATAGTTCAAAGGCCACAGATAAAATTATTTAATTTCTATCTGGTGTGTAAATAAGTATGTCACACTCTACCTCCTCAGTTGAATGTAAATTTGAACTTAATAAAAATTAATAAAATTATTTTTATTTTAATATATATCTATTGTAATTATTAAAATGTATTGTTGGTGTGTCATACATAAATTTACTAACTTGTCGTTTTGTTGTGCAAAAAGTTAAAAAAATAGTTGATGATTCCAATATGGGTTAAAAGCTTTTTTTTGGTTTTTAGCAAGTTTTGCCCCTTCATTTATGGTATTCCTTCCGGTCATGCAGTATTGCATCTGCATCTTTTAAAGGGGTAAATCGAAAAATACTATACTTCACAATTACTGGTCCAGATTTTTTTTCAAAAATAGTTCCTAATAAAATGTGGGATCAACCGATATTTGTGGTCGAATTATATTCGTTATGATTTAGGAAAATGTCCGTTTCCGGGGATCTTAAGTTATGTCATAGTTTATTTCTATTTCATCTTTAGTGATGAAACATCAAATACATTTAAAATTAATATTAAGTAAAAAAATCGTACACTTATGATCACATGTTTGGGGGAAAGAAAATGTAATATAAAAATCTAATCAAAACGGGATCAGGTATGCTATTTATAATTAAGCAAAATGTTATATTTCATTAAACTCAAAAAGTGAACAGAAGGTTATTTGAGATCAAAAAAGAACAATAGCTGATGTAGAATTAAGAATTTATAATACTAACCTAATAAGGTATGTTTAAGGAGAAACAAAAATTTACGTTTAAATTTCAAGACTTCAAAATAATAGTATTATAAATTATGATGTAATTTATCTACCTAATTTACTTATAACCTAATTTTTTTTTATTTTTAAGATAGGTACATTAAATTAGAAATTTTTTTTTGTAGTTCAATTTTTATTTCTCCACGAATTTCTTTGCAAAATGTTTTCGAAATTGGCGGTGGAACTTTATTCAGAACTGAATTTCATTCAAGGAAACAGGGCGCTCATAATATTAGATTTCTTTTCAGGAATTGATAAATTTTATCTCTATAATCATTTTAGGCTATTCGAAACAATATAAAAAATTTAAAAAAAGAAAATCTTAATTTTTTTTTAATCAATCATCGTTCGCTAGCGATATGCGATATCATGATTGTATTATTTTTATTTAAAATCATTTAGATTAAATTTGATGACTAGGTAATTCTCTTAACCTGATTTTCTACATCAAATTTGAAACATGAGTGAATTTCGAGCTAGTTAGGATAAAATAGCCTTCCTTTAGAAACCTTTATCAACAATTTCCTATAAGAAGCCTAAAAAAACCCGAACTATAGAAGAAACCTCACAAGATTAGGCCCTGGACAAAATGAGATGGTGATTGCAATCGTGGAGGGGGGAGAGGATTGGAGGGTCTCCGTTACAGGACTGATTTTCTTCCTATATTTTGCTGGTCTGGTTCATTTATTTCTTTTACCAATTTAACATTTACCCAGTCAATACCGAAAAATTTAATCTTCATGATTTTTTCTATCTTTTTTTATCTTTACATTTTTTTTAATTTGCACCTGTAAATCTGATTTACAAACCACCAAACGAGCTCTATTATGCAGGCATGGTATGAGGTTCCACTAGAAGGTCACGCATCCAACTACTCTTCAGCCTACGCCGAGTTACGTCAGGAATGTCATGTGTTGCCATTTCCCGTATACATTTATTGAAATGTCCATGTAGTGTATTGTGAAACTGTTTGTAAGTCATGTGAATGTGGTCCCTTACAGTCGGAATGCGTAGGTCGTGCAAGGTCTCGTTTTTGTTAAGAACGAGTTATTTATCAAACATATAGTAGAATAGAAAACGTGCCCTTATTTAAATATTCCATCTTACATTGAATATACTGGTATGGTTAGATCCATAATTTTTCAATTTTTACTTAGTTATTTCAATCAAACTCTGTCATTAAACATTTTCTATAGTTCAAAGCACATTTCATGTACAAAAAACATGTATTCTGAAATTTCCTATTTTCATCTTGATTACACTTTTTCTGTCACTTTATGTGAATATATACATTCACAAAATTTTTGGTTCTACATGAATTTCAATAGGCTGTGGCAGATAATTATTCATTCTGTTACTGTTGTCGTGAGTCATTCCTATGGGTTTGGAGCACTCCAGTGACACGACCAACCTCCATAAAATGGGGAACATTAATTGGGGGGACAACCTGGTGATTGAGCTTAATGTTGAACAACCGTTGTTCAAGAAACATAATTTTTTTTCTAAATTAAGTGCTCTAGTTATAACTGTCTTCAGAGACTAATAAGCAAACTGTGGATCAAGTGGATTACTTGATTGTAAGTACAGTACTTCCAGAAATTGGCTCCATGGAACATATCAAAACACATATCCAAATGAAATACTCTATACTTTACCGATACTGGAACATATCTTTGGTTGTCTTAATATTGTACCTTAAGAAGTAGTCGTAAGTTATAAGGGATTTTAATTCTTAATATTTTCCTTCCTCACTACTTCTATTTCCGTCCCCTTCTACTAACATATATGTTTCATTTTTAGCCTTTTTCCTTTCACTTGGCTAAATACCATTTAAAATATTCAAAACCACTTCTATTTATCTAGAAACTCCTCTGATTCAGCAAATATTTCTTTTAATTTTAGTGGTGAATCAAGGAATACAAAAATGTGCATTCCCCTCTACAGTGATTCCTTATCCTTCTTCTCGTATTATATGGTTAATAATATTTAACAAATATATCATATCCCACCTAAAACACCTACAGTTGGGGAAACCGTCAGTTACTTTGGTCGAATCATCATTAGGGTACCAATTACTGAAATTAAAAAAAAAAACTTTATTTAAAAAGTTTTAATTTATTTCTAAAGGTCAAAGTCGTTACAAAAGTGGTCGAAAGAGTTTGCAAAATCATTTTTTTAAAAAATGAAGAAGAGGGTCGGGGGTGTGGTAAAAATAAAAGAAAAAAAATAGTTGTTAACTATTTTTTGTTTTATTTTGTCCGCACTCCTGACCATCTTCTTCATAATTGGAAATAATACGGTAAATCATTTATGCATATAAGGTTCAAAAAATAGTTGACCCTCAGTTCAAAGACGATTAGAAATTATAAATATAACCTTTATGTGGAGGTTTTAGGAGCAATAGTTCGTAATAGTATTTACTTTCATACTCATAACATGTTTTACTCAGATTTAGGTTGCACTCTGATTGTACACTTAGATATGAGAAGTGTTATTTATTTGGAAAGGAAGTTTTATATTCCAGTGGTTCCCAAAGTGGTGCTCAAAGTTGATGGACAGGGATGCCGCACCTAAGCCTAGTTTACTAAATATCACAAAAAAAAAAGTTAATTTCACTATTTACTTTTCACTGCTTTTCTTATGTACTTGCAAAAGATTAGAAAAAGTTTTCAGTTCCTTAAATGCGTGGCGAAACAAGTTTAGAAATCACAGCTATATCCCATGTCACATCGTAAAAATGTAAAGATTAAAATAAAATATTCAAAAAAACAGTATTAAATTCATAGAGGAATAAATCGATCACTAAGTCACTTTCATAAGCTATCCTTTTCTGAATCACAAATAGACTAATTTTTTTAAGTAATTCATGAGCTTATATTCTTCCTTTCGAATATTTTTTATATAATTACAAGATTTCTCTATATTTTTAACAGTTAGCCCTGTGAAGACAAAATTCTCACAATTACAAGAAGTACCCTTCAGAAGTTTTTCAATATCCACGCCTAATCAAAAGACTTTACTAAATTTAGTTGTCCTACCGGCTCCAGACAGGACTTTACTTTCCACCCTTAGGTTTCCATTTGTTCTGATCAATACCTCATTTTCTTAGGGCCCGAACATTCCAAGACTTACAGGAAATCGAACCTTTCCAACTGCCTGTTCGACAACAGCTTCTATATTTGAAGAGATAGTATTGGAAGAAAATCCATCTTTCAGCTCAACACCATCATGGACTGAACCGTTAAAAATCATTTAAATTTTAAAATAAATAGCGAAATTCATGTCCACCTATATATAGCTTAAGTTTATTTAGTTTATGTGTTATTGCTTCTTATGATGAATATATGAAATGTATGAACATGTACAAACATTCAATATAGTAATTGATTATGATCATGTTATACGTTGTAAAGATTTGATTATATTTAGGAATTACGAAATATTATACTATTTATTATGTATTAATTGTTACTTTATAATTTCTATTCCTATTACCAGTGATGTGCCGAGAGGGATGCGCTAGGATCTTATGAGCTCTGCTCTACCCCTCACACGTGGGTGATAGAGTGGGCTCAGGAATCCTCAGGTCAATTGTGTAAATAATTATATTTAAGAGTGTAAATGTGACTAGAGATTCTTTTATTTTTATCATTATTTTATTTTATTTTTTCAGACACATAGTTTGAGTATGTTAATTTTCTTTATCATTCTATTTGTAAGTATTTTAAGAGAGATTTTATTTATTTGTATGTACTTTTTTTCATTTATTTATTTATTTTTCATTCTTATTTTATTTTATTTTAGTATGAATGTGATCATTCACTACTATTACCTATTTCCCTCAATTGTGGATTGTGACCAAAAGCAGATTGTAATATCTATCAATAAATAAAGTTTTTTAACATAAAAAAAACTGTCTATTCTATATTTATATTTGAACTTACTTAATACAAAATAATACTAAATAGATTTTCTACCTGATAAAAGAAAAAAAATCGTTCTGAATGATTATTACAGCACTTAAAAAAAAAAAAAATTAAAATTGTCAAAAGTATATTGAGAAAAGACACTCAATTGTCAGAGGACGTAATTTATAAATGTTTACACAAGACCATTAGGGCACAAGACAGGTGAAAGAATGAAGGAAGAAATGTAGAAGGAACAGCTTTCCTTCCAACTAATGGTCTGCCACGGAAGGAATTCCTCTTCTTTCAGGAATCAGGCCGTATCTATTACCTTCATCTCCTACGTGCTTCGATGCCCGTTTTAAGAAACCTCATATTCCATTATATATTTGTGATTGTAATTTTGTTATGTATTTAGTTTATTTAAGGCTGAATTTAAATCCCATAAAAAAAGGAACTTCTATTCAAAATATTAATTTTAACCAATTATAAAAGATCAAATACTAGCGAAGTCGAGTCGATTTTGTATTTAATTATTTGTCACGAAATATAAAAATCCTGATACTTCTTTCTTTCTTTATTTCAATATTTAGGACGACGTTTCGGAAAAACTATCCATTCTCTGGTACATCCTAATATTTTTAAAATGAAATGTCGTCTAAAAGAAAATGATATATTGCTACAAAGAAGATCCTCTTCATAGGGATATAACATTTTCAAAATTTTTTCTGTCTCTTCCTATATTTCTAGTATGATTCGGGCTTTTAAAGTTCAAAAAATATCAACGAGATACCAAGATTATGAGACTTACGCGCTATCTACTGCACTACCGAGGCATGCAGTAAGAGATCCCCCTCAACCATTTTTATTCTCCATCTTGACCTCAACCCCACGCACCCATGGGGCTTAGAAAAAAAATGAGATACCAAATTCCTGATGATTTGAGAGACAGAGGATATTTAAAGAATATTTACAAGGAAGAGATTTTTTTTGTTAACTATTTTTGTTATTTACATCTGTATTTACATAAAAACACATTAAGTAAATTTAATTTAAGATCAAAATGATTAATTCCTATAAATCCCACCAAATCACATTTACCCTTCGACGTAAACCCATGACCTCTTGCCCAACAGTATCTTTTAATAATACCCCACTTATTCCTGTCAATCAGATCCGTTACTTAGATATAGTCATCTCAACAAACGACTGACATGGAATGCTCATACAAGACTCAAAAGACAGGAAACTGCTCGTCGATTCCGACTATTACAACATTTACTAGACAAACGGTCTAAATTGCCAATCCATTAAAAAAGACTAATCTACATGACTATTAAAAGGCCTATCTGGTTATACGGAGTTTAGCTCTGGGGCTCTACTAAACCATCAAATTCCTCCCGAATCCAATCCCTACAGTCCAAAATCCTTCGTAAAATTCTTAACGCTCCTTACTTTGTCACAAAGCAAGTCATTCATCATGACCTCAATGTCCCATATGTTGCCGATTTAGCCAAAACGAGATACCATTCCTTTCATGTAAAACTTCCCAACCACCCAAATCCAGTTGTTTCTATCCTGGCTTCTCCTTCAATACCTAATAATCCTCCTAGGCGTCTGAAAAGAAGATGGCCTCGGGATCTTCTCTTCTAGAAATGTTATTGGAGTTCTATCAATGGGTAGATTCTCCACATATTTGTATCATGTCACTATCTCAACTACAGCAAATTTACTTGTTGTATATATGTGTATGCAGTTGTAAATAACAATGAATAAATGATTAAAAAAAAAAAAAAAGGTCAAAATTGAATGATACAGGCATGTAGAGAAACAACCCATTGAATAGCACTCTAATCATATTTCTACACTAGATGGTCTCGAGGCCATCTTATTTTTAGGCACCTCGGAGGATTGTCAGGAATAGAAGAAGAAGCAAGTTTAACTAAACGGTTTTGATGGTTAGGGAGTTTATAATGGAAGGATTGATATCTGGTTCGGGCTAAATCGGTTACATATGGAACATTAAGGTCTTTATGGATTATTTTATTTGAGACAAAGTAAGAAGAATTGAGTATCTTATGAAGGATTTTGGATACGAATTCGAAGGTTTAATAGAGCCTCAAAGATCAATTGGGTATGTCCAGATAGGCCTTATAATTGTTATGTAGATCAGTCTTTTGAAATGATTTAAAAGTTTAGCCCGTTTGTCAATTAAGTGCTGTAATAGTCTGAATCGACGTGCAGTATTCTGTCTTTTTACTCTTGTGTAAGAATTCCAGGTTAGTTGTTTGTCTACATGTAGTCCAAGGTAGGAAGAGAAATTAAAAATGACATTAAGTAACTATTATTCTGGTATAATAGTCGTCTTGTGTAGTAAAAAAAAAAAGCATATATTAGGTAAAGTCCCCCCCCCCTCCTACCAATACATAGACACAGGTTCCCATAGCGGAAATAATTACAATAAACCCTTAGACTGTAGACTTAGTTAGGAAGTTAACTAGGCAGAAGCTACAGGTGGATGGTTGGACAATTGGCTTGAGAGGAGGTAACCATCAGCAATACCGCAGGTGGCGCCCTGTTAAAGGAAATTCCATATTTGCGGGGCTCAATAAGGAAAATACTCACACCGGAACCCACTGAAATATTCAGGAGGGAATTAAAATTATTTCAAGTTTATAACTCAGTGAAGATATTCCTGTTCCCATGGTTGATTTGAACAACTTATTTTGTATTACTTACAATTTTTCGCACTTAGGTGTGCCGTTTACTATTATTTATTGCCCTCAAATATAAACTTAAAGTAAAATAATATCTTAAACACAATTATTCTTATTTACAGTATTTTCATTCAGCCTGGGGGACTCCAAACCGAGCTCTTCACCAAATTTGAGAAGGAAAGAGCCGGACTCCGGAAGATCCCAACCCTTCTCTCTCAACTGTATTAAAAGCCAGTTGGACAATATAAATTACTTTCAAAATATTAAATTATTGTTTTATTTTTCATGGATTTTTTCATAAAAAACACTTATATTTTGACTTTTTAATAATTTTACCTAGTATCTATAATATTCAAAACAATCTTGTGTGTATCATTAGACCACATAGAAGAGGCATCTCATAGATGCGCATATTTTCGCTCTATAAGAGGGAGCGTCAAATAAAAGCAAACTTTATATCAACATTATGAAGATTATCAAACAGATGCATATACAGCACATTCTAAAATATGTTTAAACTGTGTTACCTTGTTAAGTAAGCGTTAGAAATGTGAGGAAGTTCTGCTTCTCTGATAATTACAATCAGGTCCTGACGTGGGCGTAGGCAGGATTCCGCAAAGGGGGGATCAGCCCATTAAACATACATACATATACACATATCGTATACGTACACAATATTATAAAAATCACTAGAAAACTACTTTTGACTCAGATTTTTCAATACTTATACAATAAAAATATAATAATATAATAAAAATACCCATACAGAGCATTATCAGGGCTCAATACGGAAGTTATCTTCCTAATTATTTCATGTTTCTAGAAAGAAATCATCTCTCAAATAAGTTCACTGTTACATTTTTTTCTTGGGTACCAAAAATCAAGGGGGGAGCCGCGGCTCCCCTCTCTTGTCTACCTACGATCTTTCATTCCTCAGTTTTTTTTTTTTATGTTTACCTCTATATTTGTGACTTTGTGGCTTGATAGCCTGAATAAGTAAGGCAATTTATTTGGCTTTGGCAGGTTACGACACTTTTTTTGGAAAATATTTGAATTTCTTCCGTATCTGCTTTATCACAACTATTTAAGCTTTTACCGATCAACAAGTGATAATCAGTGTACAAAAGTTCGAAATGAAATTATAATTCATTGACAGCCCTTGAAAAATTAAAGCTTATCTTGAATTATGATATTAAAAAGTATCCTGAACTAGAAAAATATTTTTCAACATGGATTAAGCCGGTACGGAATGATGATTCCAATAAGGGGTCCACTGATTAACACAGAAATTTTAAGAATTTACTCGTATACTCTATATTGATATTTATTTGTCAGTTATGGCTATTTGAGGACTATAAGAGAAAGAATTACATTATTTTTGAAATAATAATTGTATTGGTTTCAAAAATAAAAGTACATGTATATAAAAAAAAATAAAATACACATTTTTGTTAACATTTTAACCTCTATAAATTATTATTATTATTATTGGTGCGACAGTGGAGGTCCAAGGCCTTCAATCACCTCTCAAAACGATGTGCTTAGGGATTCATCGCGCGTTTCATGACGTGGTTTGTATAGGGTGGGTTCGTCACTCCCAGGCCTATTTTTGTGAGTGCCACCCATTGGCTAACGGGCCTTACAAATGCCCGGGGGGAGGCTGTGAGTGAGTGATTGTATAGATGCTTGAAAAAATCCCGGATAGGGCCGAGGACCCGAACTCCTAACCTTTGGGTTGGCAGACAGGCGCCTTACCACGCTGCTACCGTCACCCCCTATGAATAGAAAACGGTATATTTCGATCTTTGGAAATAATTAGAGACTGCTCTCATTTACCTTATGGGTAAATTTAAAGCCTCTTTAAGTTACACTGAACATGTATGCATTAAACTGTCTTGAAGTCATATAATATTCTTATTGGGTTAATGTTTTTTGTTTTGATGATGCCTATGTTAGTGAAACGTTAAATGGCTATTCATTCACCAGAATTTGTGAAATTACATCTTGTTAATACCAAAGGTTCTGATTTTGGACTGAAAATAATACTACTTATTGGTTCATGAGACGTGACGTTGATAGTAAAAAGAAAGCAATTTATCCATAAGTATTAGAAAGCCTTTTAGCTGTGGTGAGGGTTTGGCAGTTGAGTTAGCGTAGCCATCTTCTAGGACACACCTGGGGACCGAGACCCTAAAAGCTTCTTACCAATCTTCTATCTAATACCTCCTTCTTTTAATCCTGGTTCGGCCTCTTTTCTGTCCTTCTATGGCCCTTTCATATATAGTATCAATTGCGCTTCTTGAAGTTATAAAGTTTAATGTAAAAACATGTTGTAAAATACATGATACCATACAAAAAAAAATTGGTGCGGTGTGCGCTATACAGCTTTATCTTACCACTCTACTTACAACCCCCAAGTAGTGTTGTGTAGATTGGTGCCCGCGTGTTGAATTTATCGCTATTTTAGAAAAAAAAAAAAGAAAACTAAATAAAAAAGTCTATTTTTTCTATAATTATAATAATAATTTCTACAAAAAATACCTATTGTAAGCATTATTGGGGTGAAACAAAAGCTAATGAAACTGTATAGACGTGATGCAATTAAGGGTTATCGGCTGGTCTCTAATGTTTGCGATCCTAACACCTGCGTCTATTTTTTCTGTAGCATTTATCAAATTCTGTACTTTGTTTATTACTGAATATAATGTAAACTGGTCATTTATTTTAAATAAATAAAATTAACGAATCTTAGAATAAATGCTTTTAAAAAATCGTCAAGTAAGCCTCGTCAGACTTTACAAATGAGGATAAGACTTATCTGCTATTAAATAGAATTAAATTTTATTGTTATTCATAATCATCAGAACCTTAAGAAAAAATGTGAACAATCGATTCTATAAGTGCCAATTTCTTCCGGTTGGTCGATTTTATCGAAAAAGTTGCTGTTACATAAGAATATCGGTTTGTTAAAACTGAATAACAAAATTTCCTTTTCTATGGAAATTCTCACACATCATCATGTTACACAAAAACATGCATGCAGTCTCTTCAGACAGACCTATTTCTCTCTGTCTGCTCCAAACTGATTGAAAAACTCTTATAGAAGAGGCTAACATTCTTACAGAAAAACAAATAATCCCTGATCATCAATTTGTTTTCGCTTTTTTCACTCAACTACCCATTAATTATATTTTACTATTTGTGAGGCAAAAACCTGGCGACAGGTTTTTTTTTCTGTATGAGGTTCAAAACAATGTCAATCCTTTTAAGGCCGGAATACATCAAGGTTCGATTGTGGCACCGTTGTTGTACACAAATACACACATGCCTTCCTAATCGACAATAATTCTCTCACAACGATCTCCGCCGACGATACAGCCATCCTAACCTACGGACTCTCCATGCAAGTTTCTCTGGCACTTTAAAGCTACTTAATAAAAATTCAGGACTGGTTTAAGCTTTGAAGTACCAACCTAAATAACGAAAAATACAAGATATAACATTCACACTTCGTCTTGACACATGTCCTCCAGTCTACGTATACAATAAAACATTGTGCAGTCTAATTCAGTAAAATATCAAGGACCGACTTTCGATTAGGATCACATGGGTTTCTCATGTGGAGCAGACGCGGCTTATGGGAAATAAGTGCCTAAAGCTCCTTTAATTTCTATTTAGCAGACGATCTTCACCAAAATTGGGACAGCTACTACACACATACACCTACTTACTGAAACACATTTGAACATATGCTTTGTAAACCTGTGGGACAAGAAAAAAAGAGACTCATATAAAAAAGTTACAAACATTTCAATCAAAAATACTAATTCAGAGTACATACCTACGTGAAGAACATAAAAACATTAAAAGATCATACAAGACATTTCATGACAGACTCTACCACTATACCAAATAGAATGGTAGAAGATATCGCGACAACAAACATTCTCGACAACACTTACTGAAGACTGAACAAGAGATCTTTTTTGGCTAACTAATAAAATTCAAGTCAGGAATTTTATAGTTTCCAAAGAATTTGAATTGGAAATAAACACACACAGAGTTGTAAGACATTTTAAATCGTAAATAAATATTTTCACATTGTTAACCTATTCTGTTATATGCCAGTGTTAGGAAAATACTCAAAGAAAAATATCATAATATAAAACAAACTTTCCTCAAAAACTCTCACTTTTTTTTTTTTTTACTAAAAACTAATCATAAATAATAATAATAAAACTTTTAATACTTTGGTATTGTAATAGTAATGGTCCGGCCATGGTGTCATTAGATTTGCATATAAAAGGGATATGCCTTTGAATACCATTATACCCTAACGAATTCAGCTTTATTCTCTATCATCTCTAAAAAATTTTTCCTACCTCCTAATTTAATTTATTAAGCAAATACAATATGTACAGAGGAAAGTCTACATATTTATAATACCCTACCTTTGCCACACGGCATGGGGTCGGGCTGGGTCTGCTGAAGCCGGAGGTTACAATATTGACCCTGGAGCCACTGGCCGGGAAGTGTTTATCAGGTGATAACACAATTGAACATTGATCCTACATTGATTTAGTGTAGATCTACTCAGTATAGTCTTATCACGTGGTTTCTAGAAGCCACGAAAAGTGGAACTTCACGATGTCTTGGCACTCGGTCGAGATCCTTTTCTAGGCTCCTCGAATTACCGCTGCTGTTTCAAATTTTACAAAATAAAATATTTTTCTTAAATAAATTATTTTGATTTTAACTGGATTATACGAGAATTTTAGTTGAGCCCTCCTGTGGCACATTCAGTCTCTATAAAGTAGGTACCCTTAAATGGTGATCTTGCAACAATATTTTTATACCAGATCGCCCTGGTGAGCCTTACATGGTTGATATAACTTATATTATATATATTTTTTAACAGTAGATTATGAGGGGCTATAGTAATACAAATGACACCCCTAACTATATGCAATGTTCTTATTAAAAGAAAAAAAAATAATAATAAAATAAATACATAAGAATAATGCTTCTTAATAAAAGAGGAAAGTAAAATTAATAACAAAAAATAACACTTAACTAAAACAAAAATTGTCTTCTAATAGTAAAAAGAAACAAGTTAATTTGAAAAAGGGAAGAGAGAAGAAAAGAGAAAAAAAATGAATAAATAAAATGAATAATAATAATATGTAAATAGAGGTAGTGTGACTATGGATTAATTTTATATTTATTAAAAATTTATAAAAGAATGTCCTGCAGCAGTCTGGGCTTCAGTCTTCGAGTTGAGGTTGGGTTTCCCAGGTTGTAGGTCACTGCTCCTTTAACTGTCGGCAACTGGGAGTGGAACTTCATGAACCGTTTTTTGATATAATCCCCTATTGAATCCACTTGTAATTCGCGATGCAATTGGCTATTTCTTATGAACCAAGGAGCATTAAAGATTCTTAGGACTTTATTTTGAAAAGATTGTAGTTTTTTCCTTTTCGTGAAGGATGCTGCTCCCCAGAATTCACAGCCGTACATCAGCAATGGCCTGAGGATTGTTTTAAATACAGTTGTTTCTGGTTTTAGTTTGGAATTTCTGTTTAGGATAGGATATAGCATTGCTAACCTTATACATAAGTTTGAGTTAGTTTGATGTTGATATGGTGATCACCTAATTATTGAAAACACAGTACTTCCTTTCAAAATTGTGAACCCGTTTCCCTTGGGTAGTAGCAGTAGAAGTTTTTTTTAAATTATTAATTCAGCACGTATCAGTTCCACGAGAAAACTATTTATTATTTCAGTAGAAAGTATTTATAAAATAGAAGAGTTGTCTTTAAATTTTTACTATTGTGAATCATTGTTTCTAATAAAGTTGTAAGTCACAGAATCAGTATGGCAAAATAATTAATCTCCTCGATAAAGTTCTAGCTTTAATAGGGGTTAGGGAGATTTAGGCTTATAAGATATTATTTAAAACCACTGAAACAGAATAGGACGAATATTAATTTTTTCTTTCTTCTATTCATTTCTTTTGTTAAACTTTACTTATATTTTGCCTCTTTGTCAATTATTATGGTACATATATTTTTTTTGTCTCAATTTTATTTTTTCTTTGCATATTTTAATTTTTAAATTATTAATAACTAATATATTCCGACTTCTTTGCATTATATAACTTCATTTTTATTTTATTTCCTTAATTATGTTATTTTACCCTTTTATTCAATTACCTATGTATACATTTTATTAATTCTATTCTGTAAAATGATTCACTTTATGTCATTCTGTTTATATTTTATTTTTTATTTTCTATACTTATTGTGGTTGTTATCTTGTTCTGTTCTCAGCCCTGAAGAAGGCTAGAAACTCTAGCCGAAAACTTGGCACGATTAAATAAGTTACATCAACTTATTTGTGTTTCATTTTGACCGCATCCCCTTCATCTTCTCCTTGTACAAGTCATCCACGGTCAACTATCTCTTATAATGATGAAAATAAATATTTAAGATTAATTATTAAATAAATCAAATTGTATCCTTGTATAGTCTCAACACTTTTTATTACATCAACAGTCCAACGTTTCGGCCATCCTCAAGGATAATCTTCAATATAAATTCTCACCTAATTTAAATTAAAGATTAATTTTGTTTTTTCCATCAGCTATACATGAGGATTAAACAAACCTAAACTATAACTCAAAAGAAACACAAACACTGAAATTTGAAATATAAATAATAATTCAGCGATACATGGACATGCCATAAGGTAGTGATCGAAAATTATTATAGTTACAAGAACTTGAATAAATAATAATAAAATTTATGTACGGAGAATTACCACAAGAATGGTATTTTTTCGCAATTGTTTAATCTAATTATTTATTCTTCGTCTCAAGAATTTGAGAAGGAATGCTCCAAAGGCTGTTTTGAGTTATTTCTGGAATACACGAAGGAGATTAAAGATAGTTACAGAGTTAAAGGCAATCAGGGGCCGGAATTCCCGATTCAGTGTAATAAACTTGGATGAACTCCGTATACCAGCCAGCAGTGACTTACAACATGGAATACATGGGAGGAAATTTAATAACATTTTTTATTTCAAATACTTGACCAAAATTTAATAATCTCTTTAAACAAAAAAAAAAAAGAGTTCGGTTCCCAAACCAACCTACTTTGAGTTAAGTTAATCCTCGGTCGTTTCAGAACACTCTGAAAATTAGATCACTCTGAAAATTAGATATTCGTATGCTTTAATTAAACGTGTTGTTGACTACATAGTGAATTGAAAATTCTCTCTCTTGGCTCAAGTAAACCTCAAATGTATTGCCAGATTTAACCATCGGAATATATTAAGACAGGCGAGGGTTTTATTTATTGTAACTACGAGTTTCGTTTTTAACTGCATAAAGTTATTTCTATAATTTGATACCGTTTTTGTGCATATGTAATATTTAATATTAGATTTATATATTTTTTTTTTCAAATTTGCCATGCTTAGTAAATATTTAATTATTCAAGGTTTACCTTAAACATATATCTACATAATTGTTTGTGTTAAAAGTGGTTGATTAATATTAATAGTGTAAAGAAAACATTGTTATTTTGATAGTAAGTGAAAATTAAGTCTAAATTAGTAATTATTTAAGATTTATAAATAATTCTTTTGAAATATAGGATTATTAGACGTTGTAAATAGCTTATTAATGCATTATGTTGATAAATAACATTTATTTAATAATTTTTATGTGAAATGAATAGTTTTAGTTTTTAGGTTAGAAATCTAAATATTTAAACTTTATAACGATTTTAATAAGAGACCAGAACAGTGCAGTCCAGGTAAAACAATGATTGTCCTGCACTTGTAATTGGCGATATATGACGGTAGTGAGAACTTGAGTTTTTGAAGGCTTAAAAAGCTAATGATAAACTAATTAAATTATTTATTAACATAGAGAAAGAAAGTGGAAATATAAAAATAAATAAAGGCTTTCATTTGTTTCAACTTTTAACCGGCATCAGCCACTGAAAGATGAGATCAAGTAAGTTTTCTCTCAGAATCTACTAGGGCGTCGTGTGTGGTCTCGTTAGGGAAAACTATTCCAAGTCAAAAATAAGTGCATGTTGTTTTTTAATGATTACGAAATTCACTTAATATCAAATATGATAATATATACAGTAATAAGTAAACCGAGAAGGCCGGC
>NW_027113424.1:135166-135643 GCF_000696795.3 Halyomorpha halys
ACAATGAAATATTTTGAGATAAATTCATCCAAGGACAATCGTTACAACTCTCAAATAATTGCTACTATGTAGTTAAAGTAAATTATATTTTAAACAAAGAAATGTGAATAGATTTTTTTTATTTCTTGTTTTATTCAGTCATTTGAGTTTCAAAATTTCAATATTATGCGAATATTGACTGTAAAATCTAAAATAACCCGTGTTTATACTCAATTAGTGAGGGCATATACTCCATACTAAGTTCCAGGGGATAAGTGCTGACTTTATTGGCTTTATTTAAACACGTCACCTATTTCATTTATTTATTTCTACATCATTTCCCCATTTTATTTATTCTAAAAGGTATATTATTCTCACCCTCTTTTTTTTTTTTTTAGGTCATTTTCATATTGATACTTTTTTTTTTTTCTTAAAAGATTAAATCAGTCAGTATGTTTGAATCACCCCTCTTAAAGCGGAAAAAAGGCAAAGCTTAAA
>NW_027113424.1:137368-139586 GCF_000696795.3 Halyomorpha halys
ATGTACCAACCTAACTACCTCCCTCCAGGTGTTCTTCCTCTTCATTTTCACTCCTACAATATTCTAACGTCTACCCCTACTTCCTCTCCTACTTTCCCGTTCATTCCTCATATACCTTCTTTCGTACTTATTTCGTAAAAACACTGTATTCTACCCAAAAGCAGACTAAAACTGTGGGGCCGAACCTCCTTCTAATTTTTCGAAATCTTTTTCTTCGAAAAAAAAAACCTCTTCTTATGAAATCGACATTCCTATTTCCAAATATATAACTTTCTCTAATAAATCCATTAGGTGGTTGGTTCTTCTTGGTCTGTTTTATTTTAATTGAAAATCGTAAGTTTAATTCAAAAGAGATAAATTTTATTTATTTAAAACAAGAAGGATTTTTTTTTTTTTATGCCTTATTATAACTTTTCAAACACGTTTTTCAAATTACAACTCCAGAAGATATTTCTGAGTGATCACTAGTAATATATAGACAATATTTTTTTTCTTTTGTATGAAACAATTGTTTACAAAACTTAAACCATTTAGTGTTTTAATTTTATTAATTGTTTAATATTATTTCCGATGATAAAGACACTAAAGGAGATGGGAAAGAGGATTTCTAAAAAAAAAAAAAAAAATCATTTGAACTAAAATTCATACTTTAACTCTGAAAGTCTCGATTAGGGCACATTATCATACTTTTAAAGAAAATTAAAAACTTTTTGAGATATTGCCTTATTATTAGGCTGTGGTCTTTCCTCTCAACAGTTTTTTTCTACCCTTGGGCCATATCAATGGGAAGTGAATCATCAACTTTTTATAAAGCTTGTACTAAAACTTGCTTGAGTGATAGCCTCCCTTTGCCATCATCTCTGATGATTTACGAGCTTTTCGTCCTCTGATAGATAAATCTTTCATTGAAAAGAGTTCAGCTAATATTTGAGTGATATTTTTCTACATTTTTTTACACGTTCCCCCTTATATAACCACTGTTTAGAGGGATGCCAATGGGCAGTATGCAGTTTATTTGCATTGTATATTAGTCTTGATAACAAGATTAATTTGCTATAGGTCAATAAAATAGACGATTTTTTTTTTCATTTTTTCACTTTCAACACTTTACTAGCATATCTTTAAAAAGATGACAATTTTAACAGTGAAATATTTGATAAATTTCATTAATCTTTTTTACCCAATTATTTTTTATTTATTTTTTTGTAGAAACGGAAGGAACGTGAAGCTTAGTCTATAATAGATGCATAATAAAGCAACTAGAGTTTTTTTTTTTTTAATTTTTATTTATTTATATTTTTAATTTATTTTTATTTTTTTTTATTTTTTATTTTAGTATGTATGAGATCATTCATCACTATTACCTATTGCCCACAACTGTGTGGCAGATTGTAATATCTATCAATAAATAAATCTATCAATCAAAAAAATAAAATAAAGCAACTAAGCTTTGTTTTCAAGTGAAGCATCGGGAGAGTGGGCGATGGAGATTGACATTGAATTAGACAATAAAAAAATCTTTTAAAGCAGTGGTTTCCCTCGCGAAATTATTTAGGAATGATGACGCCACATCAACGGCACACAATTTTGAACCTTACCATCTCAGATTTTCAATAATTTTTCATGGTTTATGTAGGTACCTAATCTTTCTTAGATTTTGCTGAAATGGCAGCATTTGACACCATTTCTATCAAAATGTAGGGATTTCGTACCAACTTCTACCAAAGTTGTACCGAAAGAGCTCCGCCATCTAAAAGGGTCGGAAACCACTGTTCTAAGGTACACTCTTGGCTAAAACTACTATCATACTTGAAAGTAAAATCTAATAAAATTTTAGAACCCATTGGAACCCAAAAAGAACCTATGATAAATCATGTAACATTGAGTTCCTGACCAATTGTTCAATATATGATCTCATTTTTGAGGATAATCCTCCTAACCGTTGTAGGTTCAGAAGCTGTATAGGTGGTAAGAAGCTTTGACTAGTATTATTACAATTAATTTCACTATAATTCAATATAATTACTTGTCTTTAGGGGAATCCATTTTTCATTAAGTTTCAAAGGAAATGTACGTTTCCAGTTAATTTCATTTATACAGTGGGAAAATGCATGTAATATTACCTGTTTTGCAATAATTGAATTTACATAAAAAATCTAACCGAATTTTTGCTTATTCCTGTATCAAATCATCCTTGCCACATAAACATAAATATATA